>NC_043993.1:33960975-34260975 GCF_902150065.1 Myripristis murdjan
GTGGAGAAGCAAAAGGTGGCACATGTTCTAATAAATGTAAATCCCATGTGCCATCGTGACCCAAAAGTATGCAGATTTTCTCTCCAATCAAGCACCTACAGCGGCCGGTTCCCCGCTGGAATGAACCCAAAGAGATCTGAGGTCTTGATGGGATGTACATCATGCATTCATCACGTTCACGTCCCTCACTCCTTCCCTCTGAGATTCAGCTCACCACTCATGGCGCTGCCTCTGAAATTACCCTCGAAAAGATAAAGGATAACATAGGACCCTTCTAACTCTTAGTGTGAATTATTTACATCAGCCTGGCTCCAGCTCCTTGAATCGCACGTTCACCTTTAAAAAAAAAAAAAAAATCACGTGAGGAGTCTGGTGTTGCCCGATTCAGAGATGAAGCTGTGAGAGATCATAACACATGGCAGAGTTATCATCACTGCTATGGACGATAACAATTTTAAATAACTTCAAACTCTCAAAAAAACTCTCAAAGCAGAGCAACACTGTGCACTGGAGGGTGTTTTTTATGTTCTGCCAATGGGATTTGTTTCATTTATTGATTTATTTTTTGGTAATATAGCGCTCTTGCATTTGTTATGACCCCTTTTCACCAATAAATTGAAGCGTCAGCATTGACTGACATTTTTGTAGGTGGCGACATTTTTTTTTTTTTTTTTTTCTGTCTGGAACTCGTCCCAAGCCAGAGATTTTTTTTTTTTTTTTTTGCGTTTTTTTGCCTTCAGTGTCAAAACGTAAACTAGAGTTTCACTAAAAGACCTCTGACCTGATCGAATCCGACCTGAACCCGAGCATAATGTCAAAATTTTAGTCCGAACTCAGCCTGACATGTCGGGTCCTGAGGGGCTCAGGTCGGGAATCCATACTTCGGTCCTGTGAACGGATTAAAGCAGCGGAAACTTCGGTCCCTAGTGATTGAGTAGCAGGATTCAAATCGCTCCACTTATAGAAATTGGATAATATGGGCAGTTTCTGACTGAATAATGGAGTGGAAATGGATTGGTCCTTCAGTTTGGATATAAGGGTAGATAAAAAAAAAAAACAAATCTTAAAAGGTATTCTGGTGATTTTCAGCGTGGGCCTCATTTCTGTAATTTCTAACATCATGACTCTTGATTGTGTTTAAAATTTCATCACTTATTTCACTAAAGACCTTTGTGCAGCTCCGGCTCACCGGGAGTGCCGCTCTCCACGAAACACAAACAGTCTCTGCTCAGGAAGTGGTTGTAACACGTCCTTTAAACACAGCACTCGCACTGCAGTCGCTGTCTTCATATAGCGACAGTCGTCACATGACATTTCAGCAGCAATAATCCGCGTAACGCTTGCTCACACATGTCCCTGTTTACTTTGCTCGCCGCCGCTTTTATGTTGCGTTCCCGTCGCATCAGAAGAAGCAGAAGAATGGGATTTCATTTCATCGGCGTGAAAGCGCTCTTTTAGTGTTTTATTAGTTGGAATGCCCAGATCCAAAATCACTTGGATTTAATTAAAAGCAGCCATAAACACAATACAGCAGAGATTCATTCGTTTTTTCATGAGTACGCTGGTAATCATGGGTGTGCTGTGTGCAGTTTAGTAATATCACTGTTATCACATTTTGGTTTATTTGCATAGTGTTGCTTTAATTCTGATCAATACCTCTACTATATTTATATATATATTTTTTAATTTGCTTTTGTTCCACAGCTTTGTGCTCACTGCATGTCAGCGTTCAACAGTTTTCGTCTGAAATTCAGTCTGATATTGCGCTGTCGATCACAAAGCATCAACCCCTGCACAGCTATACTGAATGTGAAGTCTGCATGGACCCGATTTCACGAGTCTGCAAGGACCGGCCAATTACATCTGCTGTCGCCATAATTGTATCATGGTGGATTCTGCACGGTCCACATTCCAATCTTATGGAACAGCGGCTTCACGTTACACACTAAAATGATTAGTTTTCTGTTTATCATTATATCATTTTGATAGATAGATTCTTCATCCCTTGTCCTTTTTCAGGGAAATGTCAGACATCCATGGAGCGTACTTACACATTAATACACATGATCTATATACATAGCGTAGCACAGAAATATAGAAAGCTCAAAGCACAAAGTTTACGTTTTCATGGGAATTCATTTCAAAAGTGGCATCACCACAGTTTCAGACGTGGACTGTAAATATAGCTCTCAGGGCTTCAGAGTGTTAGGATTACAGCAAAGGCTACGGTTTTGACCAGAAACCACGGTGCACACGGTTGAAAGTTTAATTAGAAATTTAAAACAGCAACAAAAATATGGAGTGAACTTACAGCAGCTGTTCATATGCATAATTTACATTCCCGTGCCCTGCAGATGAGCTGACCCATGCACCAGGCGACGCTTATATCTTTATTTCCCACGTTTTGTTGTCTGCACAACATGAAATGCATCCTGTGCAACTGTTCCTTTGTAGGGATGATAGTTGCTGAGCAGATGCCTGCCACCCTCACACTCCCTGTTTCACCGATTTGGCGCTAGGAGGAAATAAAAGAAAAGTATTTCTTAATTTTGCAAAAGTGTCAGAAATGAATCTGTTTCCTTCGTTTTTCACCATTTTTTTTTTTTCCAAATGCCAAGCTTTAAAGTATACCTTTAGAGTAAGTTGACAAGAGAAACGCTGGCATGGAGACAAGCACTCTTTGTATTACCTGAGGTAAAGACTTAACTTTCTTGCCGCCTGGAGTGACACATGGGACACTGAGGGATTATATGTGGCGGTGAAAGGAAAAGCACATGGAGAGATTTGACGTGTTGCATCAAAGTTTGCAACAAGTAGCTTTAAAAGCTTTGATAGCAATAACATTTCATCGTGTTTCAGCTCGTCACTCGTTTCCGTTTAGTTGTTTCCGATGCTTACCAGCGCTTGCGTGTGTGCTGGCTTAAGAAAAAGTCTGCCGCCGAATCACAATGGTTCACATTATTCCTCTGAAGTCGTGCACGGTGACAGCGAAAGGTGGGCGCCTGTTTATTCCGCTGATATCTCAATCTGCAACACATTTTTTTAATGGCAGAGCTCAAGAGCTGAAAAGGAATTGTGTTCATTAGGATTCAGCCCATTTCCTGACTTGGTGTGGAGGAATGGATAAGAGCGGTGGGAACGCGGAGTTAAATAAATAAACATAGCTTGCGCCAGATAATTAATCTCTCAGGGTCTTCTGACATGCTCCGCAAATGGTGGGGAGTCGGGTGGGGCGGTGGGTGGGAGATATAACCAACCCCCCTCGTTGAATCATCCCCTCTGCCCCGGGAAACTGCTAAACATATATCTACGAGGTTAGGTTAGCCGCTCACACAGCCTTCTCTGAGTTGCACAGAGCGCTCAACGATGTGTTCAACAGGACTGTGACCATGAATCAATCCTGTGTGGTCACCCGGCGTTTCAGTGCACAGAAATGTTTACGGGCGTAAACCAAGAAAAGTGCCACAGTTCGATTTTTGGAAATGTTGTTGCCTCATAGTTTTTTTTTTTTTTTTTAACGGAAAGTCTGTGTGCTTCGGAAGGCAAGGTACCGCCAAGTTAGACACAATACATCGTCAGAATATAAAGGTTAAAGAAAGCATCTCGCCACTGAATTCCAGCATTTTCTAATAGTCCAGTCATTTTATGAAAAACCTAGGACAAACTGCAAGAGAAGCAAACTCAACTGATTTTGTATCCTCAGTTTGTCCTGAGTGAGGGGAAAAAAGTCCCAAGGAATCCCATTGGTGGAAAGTTTTGAAAATCACCTCTATATGACCATATAATACCAAAAAACACTGTTTTTAATACACAGGGGAAAAGGGTTCAAAATTTTACTTTCAGATATCACTATAAAAAGTTGATTACACACACAAAGACAAGAAAAAAAGTCAATTGCAAGTTATTTGAATTATTCTGTTTACACATGCATATCACACATTATCTGATTTGATATGCGCTAATAAGGAATATAAGGAATAAATGCCAGAACAGATATTTAAACAGTGAATTAAAAGGTTACTATATATATAGTAACCTTTTAATTCAAGGTTGGTAATATGTGGTCATAAATAGGTGATTTTCAAAACTTTCCACCAATGGGATTTCTTGGGATTTTTTTCCCCTCACTCAGGACAAACTGAGGATACAGAATCAGTTGAGTTTGCTTCTTTTGTAATTTGTATTAGGTTGACCCCAATTTTGGCCTAAAATTACTGGACTATAAAGCACACCGATTGGCTTAAGGAGCTGCAAGTGGTGGCTGGTGGATTTCTAATGGAAAACAAACACAACAGATCAACTGTCATCACATGATAAAATAATCAACACTGATTTAATTCAGTCGTCTAACTTGCACCGATGTATGTTTTTCCCCCTGCCACCCCTCTCCCACTGCACACCGCACATGTGCGTTCACGTCGCCGGCACGCTCTGTATAGAACACCAGGGTGTAAAACCACTAGAAGCTGTTTGCATTGCAAATGGACTCGGTGTCAGTCAAACGGCTATGTGTCGCCGTGGATTCCTCCTCACGATTGTCACAGCGCTCTCAGTAAATATGACAAATTCAATCCAAAACGAGGCGTATTGTTGGAAACTAGTGTCCTCTGCGCTCATGCACTGACACACGAATCAAATCAAACAGGATAGCAGGTCACTTACGAAATGATAACACGTTTCAGACCAGAAAGTGGACGTACACTTTAGTAATCATATTACTCCCCCGGTACAGCAGTTATTTGATTTCTGAAATGCAAATGTAAATGAGAAACTGTTTCCATAACCGATTGAAGGGCTTAAGAGAAACCCAGTTAACACAGGTATATTTCTGAAACCTGAGTACCGGGCCATGCAAACCCTTACTCAGATTTCTGAACAACTTCTAAGCAAGAAAAGAAAGTGGATCAAGGAAGCTGACACAGTAAACAACATTAAACACACAATGTCTTCATATATAATATCGAGCCATAATAATGGAAGGCAATTCAAAAGAAACTGGGTTAAATTCTGCTGTTTTAGCTCCAGTTTCAGGCGCTGTCCGTGGTGCTGTAACCAACTCCAAGTTTCTGCTCATCAAATTGCGTGAATTCATTGAATTATTATGATCATGATGATGAATGAATGAGTGAATGAATGTTTTATTTCGGTCATTTTCAAGTTGCAGAAATCAAATACACATATAAATAGACATTTTTATACACATATATTTTTAAACAATAAATAATATTTCATTTCCTTTCAGTACTGGAAAACCAAAACAATATATGATATGTACTGATGATGATGATGATGATGATGATTATTATATACAGAAAAAAACATGGCCTATGATCTGTATGTACTTAAAAGTTGCATTGTAGCCCTCTTATATTGTTCTATTGTCCATGTAATGTTAGGGCATTGTGTCATCATGGCGGCAGCTGTCTGCCTGTTTGTCGTCGATTGTTTGAGCACAATAAGGGAGGAACAATACATGATAGAAACTTTATATTTACACCACAGGCTATACAGTAGGTGATCTCATTAGATTTTGGAGCAACTCGCTTTATAATTTGCATCTTAATGAGGAAAAAGTTCATATTAATGCCACCTCTGTGTTATGAGGAGACAATAACGGGGACATTGAAATATTTGCTAATTAATACGTTAATTAGCATAATTAATGGACTCATTAGCATGGCATTATGTTTTATATTTTATGGGGAATATTGTGGGAGATGAGGCAGCTCGAGTGCCTCTTGTTTTATCATGTTTTAAATCTGCTGCTTTCACCTTGGTACAGCGACAGAAAAAAAAATACCACAGGCTCGTAATTTTTGTCAGCACAAAACTGTGTAGCTTCAGTGAAACAGTAACATAAAATGAAACTGCAGTCCATCCAAATTTTTGTCGAAACTTTAGCGCCCTATGCACGTGAACGTAATCAGTGTCACGTCACATTGTTTATTCTGTTAAAATGTGAAAATACTGGGCTGGGGGTGAAGGGTATACAGGCATTTTTTTTTTTTTTTTTTTTTAGTTGAATGGCCCATTTATTTCACACAACATCAAAGCTTTATGGAGACAAAACACGAGTCCTTCCATCAAAGTGCAGTTGAGAAGCATTGTTAAAAACGGTGGTCCCCTGACATTTAAAATGTGTGTGGATGATAGAAAGCACTTTTTTTTTGTTTTTTTACTAGGCAGGGGAGCAGTAGCTATGAAGAGAGAGGAGCAGTTTATTCTCAGCCGTGGCTTTATGTCCCCGGGAGTCCATGGCCTTCACACTGTCGCTCACTAAAGAGTCATTTCTTAGAAGGTAATCAGGAAACAAGCCCGGCTATTGAGCCACGTGTCCATAACGGCAATTCACGGCAGAGGCATGTCTCCATTGTATTGGAAAAACTGAAAGACACATTGAGCGTAAGAGGACTCCGAGGAATTTAGAGTTGAAGTCAATCTGCCATGGCTGCCCATTGTCACCTATTTACTTTCCATTGAGAGCTTTTTATTTTGTAGCAGGAATGTGTTGTAACTTCATATTTTCACAGTTAAATTCTTGTGAGCTGGCTGTGATGTGCGTGCCAGTGAGAGTCCGCTCATACATGCACACCATTTTTCTTTCATTTATTATTATTATTATTGTTATTATTTTGACAAGACAATTAGATAGGAGCAGTGAAGCTGGGGGAAACTGATCAATACAATAGATATTGGGCTTTCCTCACCCCCTTGGGAAGTTACCAAATCAGCAGAGCATGCCTTTTCATATATTTATTTATTTTTTGTCCCACATAAATGCTTGGAAATTAGAAAGGGAGAGATCCTTCAGTGTCACGTTTACAGCGTTTGGTTTGGCCAATACAGTTCCCGTCCTTTAGAAAATCTCTGTCAAGAATGTTGAGGACACAGAAGAGAAAGCAAAGACATTGTGGAGAGAAATATAAAGACGCCGAAGGACAGAAGTGCGTTTTAAATAATCTTCGCTTGGCCTCACTCGGGGAAGCGCAATTCCCTTTGTGTTTGCATCGCGCGCCCACCCTTCACCCCGACCTTTTCATTTGCAACGAGGCCTCCGAGTGAAAAACACCGTTCAAGAAAGTGTAAATTACTGGCGTGCAGAGGACGGCACCTCCATCCTGCAGCCTCGCAGCCGTGCACCACCCACCGGTCCGAGCCCCAGTCTGCCGCTCCGGGTGCAGGACCGTGCAAGAGGAGGTCTGACGGTGTCGGCCAGGCATCGGGACCCGGCACATGGACTCACGTTAACGCTGATCCCAGGTCATCGCTGAGCCTCAGAGTCAGGACTCAACCTAGTTAACATGGCCTGTAAATGGCCAGAGCTTCTGCTTCTTATATATGAAATCAGTGCTGGGATACTTGTGAATTGTTGTAGGTTACAGATTACTAGTTAGCCTGTTAGCCATTTTATCTTATTTTTTGATGTAGAGGTATTTATGACCATTCTTTCATTTGAACTACATTCCCGTGTCCTATTGCACCAAATTGAATTTCCCCTCTCAATAAAGGTATAGCTTATCTTACTATTATTTTCTACTGATGCTGCTGTAGCATAATAATGTCCCAGTTTGGGATCAATAAAGTAAATCTATCTGTCTATCTTATCCATCTTCTCGTATCTTACCTTATCATCCTTGTATTCAGCATCAGTTTTTGTACTTAGCTGTGAAACGTAGCTTACAATCAGGGAAGCAGTGCAAAATTAAAGCTGTGATTAGTTAAACCCATGGGCTAACATTTGTGTAATAGGTGTAATACACATTAGTTTAATCAGCTGCTCGTCTTACTTAATGTCTTCTAAGGTGAGGTGAATTAGATTGCATAGTTGTCTGAGTTTAAAAGGAAGGTTTTAATAACGCCTTTATATGCATTTTTTTTATTATTGTTATTATTATTATTATTATTATTTTTGCACACCTGGCACTTCCATGAGAAATCAAATTGCATGTTGTAGGCATGATATGCATGTCTGACAGTGTGAGAGGGAGTGTTAATGTAGGGTATATGTAAATATGTTCATGCAGATGCACATACCTACCCCACACCCTTGCATTCACACAAAAAAAAAAAAAAAAATAATGAAAAAGGGTCTTAATGTTCCTCCGATTTAAGATTTGCAGAATGTTACCATCCCTTGTTTTTTTTTTTTTTTTGGCTTTCCTCATACAGTTTACCTTACATAAAGTTCAAAGAGAATCTCCCGCTCCCACCATCTGCCTCTGAATGCTCCTAACAGAAGTGTTGCCAACAAGAATGTACGGTGGAGTTTATACCAAACGCTGGCCAAAGACCCCCCCCCACCACCACCCAACCCCCCTTCCAAAAAACAACCAAACAAAGAGACAACAAACAAATGCGGTTGGAAGAGGTCTCACGGTCAAATTCCTCGAGCGATAAACCAACTGACTTTCAGATCTGCCTGGATATCTCCCTAATGTTGAGATCAGGGAATGAGGATGTCATGCTTCCTCCCACGCAGCCCGCATCGCCACAGCCACACTGCAATGCCCAAAGACTTGAATCTTGTTCAAAAGGAGCAAGGCCAGAGTCAAATCTCTGACCTAGATTCACAGCGCTGCTCCTATCTCTCTTCTCCATCCAAGTCATGCTGCGCCTTGGAGCCCGCGTGTGTGCAGCACCTTCAATTATTTATGAGTTCAAATGGTTAACATGTGATGCTGCGGTGGAATGTCACCGCGGCTCCGGCGAGCACCTGGTTGCATAAGGCAAACAAGTAAATAAGAGAGCTCGGCGGGTGGAGGGATATCGAGCCGCAGCCCGTGAAAACCAAATTACTGTGTCCTGCTAGGTAATCATTTATTTTTCCTTTATTTTGCCCTCCTCTCCTCCCATGCCATTAATGGCGCTTAGTTTCATTACAGCAACATTTCACGGCTGTTGTCGCAACTCGGGGGCGAAAAAAAAATCCTTGCAGCTCCTCCACGGTGCCTGCGACAAACAGAATGAAGGAAAAAGTGGAATGAAAAGAATTGAGTTCCTACGACTGATGAGGCTGTGACATTAAAACCAACGTGTCTGTCAGGTTTATGATGTTGCATCATCGTCAATAATAAACATGTGGAGCGACGGCCGAGACGAATGCAAACGCGACGCCTGTGTTCGGTCGTCCTGCGAGTTAAGTGAGGCCGATTTCGTTTTTTGTTTTTTGATTTCATGTTGGACGCCGTTTGTTGGTGACCAGCGCAATCCTGCAGCCTGAACACATACTGCTGAAACCATGAGGCTTTTATTTTGACGAGTTCCTTTTAACCCCCTGGATAAAATTCACTTGATTTCTTTTCAAAAATATTTTCAAAAATCAAAATATTATATAAAATATATATAAAAACATAATACTAATATAATTATATTTCTAATATAATTCATAGTAATAATTTCTTGGCAATTTGTGCTTTCCAAAAAATAAATGAGTAAATTAATTATGTAAAAAAAAAAAAAAAAATATATATATATATATATATATGTATATATATATATATATATGTATATATATATATATATTATAATAAAATGCATCTTGAAAGGCCAAGTAGGACTTCCTTCCTTATATATTTTTTGTAAGAAATAAAGGGAATTTTGTTCGGAGGATTAACTGAACCATATGTCTGTGGGCTCGTGGGTTTCATGGGGTAAGAAAATCACTGACCTTTTGAATTCCCTGTTGCCGGGCCCTTAGCTAACACTTTATATTTTTACCTTACATTAGTTTGCTCCTCTTACGCCGACGTTTCCATTTTGCTCGATGCTTGTAACTTTTAAACTTACAATGCAAGCCTGTCCGAAAACAGCGGCGGGATGCAGCCCTGTGAAATCTATTTACTGAGAAACCAGTGGAGTTGAAATGGAGAGTTAGATACCCAAACTGATGTCCTCTACGCTTGGCTTGCATAGTGCAGCCCAGGGAAATGGCACCGACTCCTGCATTTCCAGGGTGTTTCTTAGCAAAGGCAACATTAAGCGTCTCATGGGACGGTGAACCTCAGATGCACGGGCCCGCTGGTACCTGTTTGTGTGTGTGTGTGTGTGTGTGTGTGAGTGTGTTGCCTCCTGACCACTGAGGGGTCAAAAAGGGTGCAGCTTTGTTTTCATTTCTCTTTTTGTCTTATAATCACCTCACAGGAGCATGGATCCACCTTTTTCGCTGCATTTCTTTTGTTTGAGTCAAGAAATTACAAAAAAACTAAACTATGCAAATGTTCTTTGATAGATAGATAGATAGATAGATAGATAGATAGATAGATAGATAGATACTTTATTCATCCCGCAGGAAATTCGCAGTTGTTCAGCAGTATCCACAGATTACAGATTAAATAAATAAAAAAAGATGAAAAAAAAATAAAGAATAAGATCTAAGTACAACAGAATAAGATCTAAGTACAACCCAGTGTGCAAAAAGCAATGTGCAAAAAAAACAAAACAAAACAGAAAAAACCGTGTGCATGGAGGTAGGTCAGTGTGCAAATTTAGAAGAAATATACAGTATACACAGATGATAAATAGCAGTAAGCAATATAAACACTATAAACAAGGATTATATAAAAAAAATAGAAATATGAACAATTTAAACAGCAGTTTGTTTTGTATTATCATCATTGGCTGTGCAAAATATCATGAAAGCGCGAGAATCTGAAGCTGAGAGAGGCCGATTGGTTGATTTCTCCTGAGTCAAACAATCAGTTTTGCCTGGCATTAAAAGCTAATTTCATACGCAAGAGTAGAGTGATCCAATCAGATCACAAACCTCAATTTTGATACCCCCCCGCCCCGGTTCGGTTGACCCTTCGGCTGCACCTGTTAGCTCGGCACGGCATGCCAAAGATTATTGACATTACCCTACAAGGAGAACTTGGAACTGCAGAAAATGCAGCTAAAACTCGTCTACTAGTCGATACTCAAGAATAAGAGTAAATTAGACGGTCGTTTGGAACTGGGTTTAGCGTCCCTTTAAGTGATTTTTGATCTCTATAGGCAGCCAATAGAAACGGCAGCGTCAGCAGAGCTTATCTCTTACACAAGTTGTTCAGACAAATTCCTGTCAACAGTCCTATCAAGCCCGTGCAGTTAGAGCGTGGTCACTTTCTGCTATGGGGCAATGCAGATCTTGGCTTGGAGTTGAGGGCTTGAGCGTGGACAGAGCCAAGCCGAGACTGCAGTGAGTGATATGCTAATCACAGCCTCTGTGGGCTTCGGATCACGCTCGCACTGACTGGAGAACAAACAGGACAAGAAACGGCCCCGCAGCAGCTTTGAGGCTGTTAAATTCCAATATTGTCGACGTGAGATCTGTTTTGTTGTGACGTTTGCATCAGGTCTCATTTGGAAGCCTCACTGTGACGGAGCGGCCTCGGCGAAAAGCCTCGCGATCGCGTGTAGATGCATCTCATGGCAATCAGACGTGAGCTCACAAATGCCGGTAAAAGGAGCTCTGCAGGGGTAATTAGTTCGAAGAAATCAAACTTTCCCTAACAAGGAAACTCAAAAAAAAAAAGCCTTTGTCTTATTTGAAGTGGTGCAGCTCACCCAGGCAAGCCTCCCCTTCACGGCTCGACTGCTGATCTGTCAAAATTGCTTCACGCAGCCCGGGCCCCCAGTGACTCCCCACTGTCAAGCCAAATCCTGTACCTCCACCTTACAAAGTGCAAATGGGAATGTACTGTAAGAGCTCAAGGCTCAACAGCTTTGTTACCAGGGAAACTTCAGTGGAGATTTCTGCTCCCAGCCGTCCGCAGGGACCAGACCCAGCTTCACAATCCTCCCATTGACAGAGGCATGGAGAAATAGATATAGACTGCTGCCAATGTCTCGCCTGGACACAGTGCTTGTGTCCAAGTGGCTTTCATGTTGAGTGTAGCAGCGTTGGACCTTGGGGCGATAACAAGTCATCATTTGGTCCTCCCACAGTACTGTGTAGGCAGCATCTCGCATTACTCAACCTTGTGTAATATCATTGAGCAGGTATTGACAATGGCCATTTTATGCGGTGAGAAATATGACAATAAACTCAGGGGGACACCATCCCCCTCTTGGCCTATAGCCCCTTCACCTGCGACCACTGTGCAAATACATTTAGTTTGTGGATTTAGTCGCCCATATTACATAGTTGGAGGGGTGTTTAAGACCAAATTGAGCTTTGTTAGAGAGCTGGGTTGTATAGTTACCTGAGCGTGATACGAGTCCACATGATGGTGAATTATCCTCATTAGTTGCTCGGTGCTCCCCTGGGATGCTAATCCACAGCACTATATTATTATCTCTCCGTTCACTTCCATAGCAAAACGGCTCCCAAAATAATACTTAGGAGTACATTAATTTAGCACATAAATGAATGTGAACAAAGCAGCTTATGCCAATTTAAAAAAAAAAAAAAAAAAAAAAGTCCCAGCATCATTTTTTTTTTTTTTCCTGTAATTACAATTATTTGTTAAAGCACTATCAGGTGATTTCTTCCCGGTGCAAGGTTAACGCAGATGTTGGCCCTGAGCGCACAAAGCACTGCAACTTAAGATAATACATGCAAATAGACGAAAACACAAACCAATTAAGAAAACATCATGAGTTTAACAGCAGATGCACGGCGTTTAGAAAAGGCACTTCAGACGCGGCGCGCGACAGCAGAAGTGTTTCCAGAGGACACATAACGGCGACGGACGCGTCTGGCTGCTGTAAACAGAGACTCCCAAAATATAGCTTACAGACCCAGAAAACGGGTTTTTGATTGAAACAGACGTTAACGTTGATTGGCCAACATTGACCACAATCAAGATCGAGAGCTCGTTGGTGTCTAGTGACTTTTCAGCCACTGTTTTTAGCCTTATTTTGACCTGTTAACATAAATCGCCTTCAGTTGAAACTCATTTTTGGAATCACTATTTGCTGTAATCACACACACACACTTTGAAATGTCCTCTGGAAACACTTCTGTTGACGTTTAGTGCATGTTTCTGTGTTTTATGGTGTTGTGTTGAGTTTGCAGCACATTTTCCAAATGCTGCACATGTGTCGTCCATGTGTCGCCAGATTGATGACTATTCCTTCATTTGCTTGTGTGTCGTCGTTTTGCGTGGGTTTTTTTTGTTTTTTTTTAAAGCTGCAATGCGCCAAGCTCTCAGAGCCACTTTACAATTCAAATCGCAAAAATAACATGAAAAAGAGCTGTTTAATTTCCTCAAAAAAATAACTCATGTTGGAGGTGTTTCTGCTGGCGCCGTGGAAGCGAACGGAGAGACACAAATCAAGTCTTCTGCAGGCCCAAGGCGGCACGGAGCAGCTAATGAGGGCATTTCACCGCCGCGCCGACTCGTATCGCAAACAGGTAACCGTGCAACCCAGCGCCAAACCAGAGTTCAATTTTTCTTTAACAGAGCAAAGTGTCAGGTCTGTTTTTCCTCTCACATGGTACCAAAACACCCTCCGTCCATAAATATCAGCTGTGGGTGTGATTCTGGCCCTGTTGTTGTTATCGCTGTCTTTTCCCACCATCAATCACATTCACGCTCGCTGCTCCTCCCAGTCTACAGATCTTCCTCGGAGACAGGAGCCGAAGCAGAGGTTGCAAACCCCCAGATCTGATGCTCCACACAATTAACAGTAAAGGTGTGCCTTGTCTCCACTCGGAGACAAACACTCCTCGCCCTGTGCAGCTCTTACAGCGCGGGGCTTTACCTGGCTCTGCGGCGGAGCGTTTCCGAGGCGGCGCGCCAGCAATATGCAACGGAGAAGACTCTGAATAATCTCACAATGTCTCGGAATCAGACTCATTTTCTCCTTCACATGTCAAACAGTTTTGAGGGCGCCGGCGTGAATGAAAAAACAGACAGGCCGAGCTTATAATGAAGAGAGCTCGCCCCGTTCGGATTTCTCCACCATCCGAGTTTCTCATTAGCCGGGCCTTCACCTCTCTCCGTTGGAGTGACAGTGTCTCACACCCTTAATACTGACAAGGGTTCAGCATCGGCTGATGTGATGGACCCTCCAGGCAGGCCGGCGATGGCACTCCTCCGCCGCCTACATTAATTAAGGCTCCCAGAAGAAAAGGCAGATTAAAGTAGCCGTAACTGGAGCACGTTTCACCCCACAACTTGCGCTGAGCAATAACCTTTTGAGTTGGAACAAACAAATCACTTAGCGCGAGGCCCTAGCGGGGGGATATTTGCCCACCGGGCGATGTGTTTGCATGCGGTGTCGGGTAAGTGGTAGGAGAAAGGGACGGTGAGAATTGCTAGGGGAGGGATGACTGGGTGAAAGTTGACATGACGGAAGACGAGCACTTAAAGCCGACTTTGTTATCTCCGGCGCGGCGGTGTATCAGGCCGTCCTCTTCCTCCCCAGGCAGCCGGAGATAGAGCGCCTGGGGGAAAAAAATAGAACTCCTTCTCAAAGTAGCGCGGATTTCCATTGTGTGGGTGAAAAGGTGAAGGTAATATTTGAGTTAATAGGACAGTTTTCACTTTTTTAGCTCGACTGTCAAGAATCGGCGGGGGGAAGTTAATCAGTTGTTTTTAAGTGACTGTGGCAGAAACAGATAACGAGAGTTGCATCCCTTGGCAGATACCGAGAGGGAGAGTGAGGCTCCTCTGATTCGCTCCAATTTGCCTTGCGTCTCCGGAGACAAACCATCAAAAAGCACCGACTTCCAGGTTTCTCATTCTCTCCTGAAGAGAGAGAGAGAGAGAAAAAAAAAAAAGGAGGAAAACTTATGTAAGAGTTGTGAACGTTGCCTCACAACTTTGCAGGAACAGATTATTTCCTGCAGAGTTGCAGTGTAAACTTGCCAGATGTCGTCTTACAAAGGCCCGCTCGTACAGTTCCCTCACATGAGAGCACCATCTTACAGTTAGTGCAGCGGTAACACACTTAACAATACATGTGACACTAATTTAACAATCTTTTTTTTTGCATATTAGCTTATTATTAACCACATCATTGCATCGTGTCGGCAACTCCGATGATCTTTGCGGGTTCCTAATTTACACTCCCTATATATAACTAGATAATGCCTGCAAATTATCCGGTTGTCACGGTAACGAATCTGTGTCCTTGATAGCAAAGATCTCACGTTATCAGTCGGTACCTTCATAGCCGAGTCCAAACTCTCAGAGGAACTAATTTCCAGTCCAAGATGGCTGTAATTTGAACTATATTTAAATTGGACTTTTTTTCCTCCCCCTTGGGTCTGGACTTTAAATGTCATTACGTGGCTAAGACAGTGGCGGTGTGTCGCGGCTGCTTTAACCCCTCAAGTGTAGATGACAGGCCGACCGTGTTATCTCCGAAAAACAGGGATTTGACCTCAGCGGGATGTAGGGATGTGGCCGGGGTCTGTATTGTCTTCGCTCCTCGTCGTCTTCACTGTTATCCACAGAGGTACGAACGTATGGAGCTCACTGCCAACAAAAGATCAAGCTGACCACCAACATGAATACATTCAAAGTGTTAGCAAAACAGTATTTATTGCAGCAGGGAAAACTTTAATTTGAGAACGAGGAAGTGTTTATGTGCACTGGGAACAAGACAAAACAGTATGTATATATTTGTTTTAATAAGAATGGTGATAACGGTGATAATGATGATAATATTATTAGATAGATAGATAGATAGATACTTTATTCATCCCGAAGGAAATTCACAAATTTAATATTATTATTATTAATAATAGTGCTAATAGTACTAATAACTAATAATATTTATATAGCTTTGATTGTATTATAAGAAGTATACTTATGGTATTACACATAATTTAGCTCATCATGATAATATAAAGATAAATAGATTTCAAATGTTATTGTATGGTAATATAGGATAATTAGAGGAGGTTGCATTTGAACATATCTGTCATATATATTATATGTCTGTTGAATCTGGGATGCTTTTGCTTAGATGGTTATGCAAATTTTGTGTTTCTTGATGGTGACGGATGAACCATTTGTTTAAGTGTCTAATGGTTTAGATGCTTGTTCATATTTAATTTGTTTGTTTGTGTAAGTGTTTATATTGAAGTTCATTGTTGTATGTATTTTTATTCGGTGTGGACCCCAGGAAGAGTAGCGGTTGCCTAGGGCGACAGCTAATGGGGATCCAAACAAATAAACAAATAAATAAATAAACAAAAACTGCAATGAGGGGAGAGGATGGGACCCCCCCTCCCACCCAAAAAAAAGGAAAGGGGGGGGGCTGCGGAGTGATGGAATATATTAGGTGAAATTAAGTCTAGAGAATCCATACCACTTAAAAAAATAATAATAATTTAACTCGCTCTAATTGCACCTGAATTTTTTTTTTTTTTTTTTTTTAAACACTTATCTATTTATTTTTTAACAACTGGCATCTTTGATAGTTTCCTCTAGCCTGATTTTCAAAGTCATAATGCCAATTAGTCACAGCGTACTGCTTTAACAACGCTGACACTAATGATTCAGCTCTTGACTGTCCCCTGCATGCCTGTGGGCATAATGATCACCGTCACCCCTCCTGTAAACATCACACACACACATGACATCAGCATTCAGTCTATATGTCAGGTCTTTACATTTGGATGATCGTCCGGGGCCCGCCGCATGCACTCCAAATCACGCTCATCTTTGGAATTAATTATCGGCATGAAATCTTCACATCCTGGTTGTGAAAGGAAATGAATTTATCCGTGCAGGAAAGAACACTTCCTGGGAGTGAATGAGGTTGAAGACACTGGGAATTAATGAGATCTGGACCCGTTTTAGAGGAATTACGCCCTCAGTCTCTGCGGTTCACGAGACATTGCACTGCTCGAGATCCATCTCTCTTTATATATATACACACATGTATTTATCCAGGAAATCAGCTTTGGCAGTTTTCCAAGCCCCATGGTTCTCATGGGAATGTCCCATGGCTGCGGATCGTTTCTTTTTTGTGAACTTAATGAAGTTTGCTTTAGTTTGAACCCAGACTTTGTGCTTTAATGTTGCCTGCCTTGAGAGCCACTCAGTGCATTCATTCATTTGAAGGTCTATTTGCGTATTCCCTTTAATGGCCCGCTTGCCTCACTGCTGTGTGCTTTGTACTTTGGTGCATTATTCTTCCGGGCACTGTCTTTTTAGCCGTTTGTGTACCGAGCTTAACAATTAAAGTGTTAACAGTGGCTGCACGGCGGCGCTCACCTTTCCCCGCCATCCGCGTTTTTGTAAGACTGATTGCACATTCAGGGGTGGCCCCTTTCCAATTACCGTTCCTATTTACTGTATAATTACAGTAATATTTTGCCACTATAATGCAATAAACTGGGAGATAAGCCTGAAGCCATCAATCTGCAGAAGGGATCACTAGTTCACCATTTGAAAAACCTAATTGTGTTCCGTGCAGTGGAGGCTTTTTAAACAGCATTTAAAAGCTAATCAAATCAAGGATTTGCCCAAAAAGGCATCTGGCGAGACAGCTTTTTATAGAGGCCTTTGCACAGCTTGTCTCTAATCTGAAAATGAAATTTCACTTCGGCAGTCTGTTATCTTCTCACAGTGTTGTGCATCAACGGACTTGTCCTCACTCCAAATTAAATTGTTTTCTCATGCCTGTAATATCAGTGCTCTTGTGTATTAAATTGCAAGAGAAAACAAAACGCAAGAGAAATGGAATGACTCAACTTAAAGCACATCCTGGCACGGGCAAGAATACTGCGTGAGCGCCACCAATCATTTCTGTCTTTATGGCGAGCCCAGGAGGCCATTTACCCTTTTGTGATTTAGGCTTTTTTTTTTTTTTTTTCCTCACTCTGTTTGCCTTAAAGGAATAGTTCACCCGTTTTGAAAAAAACTGACATTATTCCTCCTCCTCCCTGTCTTATGTAGCACAGTAGTGGTGCTGTCTTCCTCTCATTGTTACTCAGAGCTGGATTCTGACCGGATGCCTCCTGCCAATGAGGTGGACTAACATGCACAGAGGAATAACCGCCTTAAATCACTGCAGCTGTTAAATAAACAAAGCTGGAGTTTGATGTGCAGCCGAATTTTTACAGCCCGAAAAGGTGATGGTAAAAAAAAAAAAAAAAAAGCAAAATGATTTTCTTATGCAGTCTAAGCTCTCTGTTCTGGTCTTCAGCTCCAGTGGGACCGACGGGGAACATCGCTCCAGTCTTTTCTTTAACAACCTCCAGTCCATGTGAGAAACAAGGGCCAGAAATTGGCGTATTTTCACCGGATCGTCGTAAAAGCACGTCATCGAATATTGAAATCGGCGGATCTGCGGCGCTCTTGCTCCTCCAGTCATCATTCATATATCCGTCCGTTTGTTCCTCCATTGTTTACACGGGGCTGAATGGGACGAATGGCTTCATATTGGATATGCAGTTCACTTATCTGACTGTTTACACGTGGTGGAGGTGAAATGAGCGGCGGCAGCAGTAGAAGGCAGTGCCGGCTGTTGTCACCCCGTGGAGAAAAAGTGAGTTGTGGCCTTTCATGCAAATGCGGGCGCATGATGGATCGGTGAGGCCGCTGCGGACGAGGAAGCGGTGTCTCTGCCTCCTCGAGAGAAAACGGGTTTCTCCCTGTGTGATTGCTGAACGACGGCTCCAAAAAAAAAAAAAAAAAAGATTTCTGAGTTGCTGCTGGTGTTTTCGACGGCTGATTTGCCTTCTCCATCAAACTCCGCTGCAGCTGCACTGGAAATATGTTGACATGAGGTCACAGCAGCGACGTTTGACCACTAAAATACACCACCGCAGAACCGGGTCGTATAAATAGACCCAGGGATGTTTGGCGCATTGTCAGCAGCTGTTGTTTTTAGCCGTTTGATTTTTTTTTTTTTTTTCTGTGGATTTGTCCACAATGTTTCCGGCTGACTCTGGAAAATCCAAGTAAAATGTCCCTCTGGAGCAGCAGTCACATGTTAGTCACTCCAAGACAGGTCAGACTAGACAAACTCAAAACTGTAATGTCACCAAGCACCACGTCCTTTAGTTGCTCCATTAGCAAGAAATTGGCGACTTTTTTTTTTTTTTGTTAACGCCGTGATATCAAGTTGATTTATGGGGACGCCGTTTTTTTTTTTTTTTTTTTCCCGGCTTCACAGCGTTAAACGTGGTTATGAATGAAGTTTGGTCTGGGTGTTACAGCTCTGTTACCACGGCTTCACCCTCCCGTCCCCTCAGGATGAAGGAGCCTCAGAAAGTGACATCGCCAGCCGGGGTCATGTTTCTGTGAAGTCTGGCTTTGGGAGAGACTCGCTCGTGTTCACAGAGGAATAATTGAACTGTCTGGGATCAAAAGCAAATACATGATTCTGAATTCTGTTTTTTTTTTTTTTTTTGTGTGTGTGTGTGTGTGTGTGTGTGTGTGTGTGAGCTGGATTGGACCTATTAAATCTCCCAGATCACAGACACAGTCTTTGAATCGGACTTCATCCAAAAATTTTTATCCTCTGTTCTTTTGATGTTTGGCTTCATTAATTGCGCTTGGCGGAAATTTGTACGAGATTTTTGGCCCGTCTGAAAATACGGAGTCTGACTTTCCACCTTTGGAGATATCATGGCTTGCTTACTGTTGAATACTGCAAGTATTCCTATACGATCATGTGTTGCCAGCTTTATTTTTCTCTTACTAGCAAACAGCCTAATCACGAGGGAGAACAGAGACGCATACGGATGAAAAAATACCTCCCAGCCTGAGATGAGCCACTTAATTTGTTACATATTTCTATTTTCTTACAGATAATAACACAAAAGCAGTTGAGCACATGAATACAGTTTATTATCTAGCGTGCCTTGACTCTTCATGCCGTGGTTCTTACCTTATAGAGAGAGAGATATCATGAATTATTAGAATACCTTTATGGTAACGGAGGAAAAGTGGAGCAAAGGAAAGGATTTTTTTTTTTTTTTTTTTTCCGAAGCGTTTGTGAAACACTTGGCTCTGCCTTCACTTTGAGCGCGGCTCAGTCACATCTGTGCTACCCGGCTCATATTTAGGCCTGCAAATTGACAGAGTTCCACCGGAGCAAACAGAGTGGGAGAGGAAACCAGATTGCTCTTTTTACTTAATATGTTGGCATATGTGGATGCTAACGCCTCTTCATTTAGGGAAAACACCAGGCCCTGCCTCACAGACGCAGCATCTGATCAGCCAGTTAAGCCAGTTTATCTGTAAACGGATATACCTTTGGATACGTGGGTCAGTTGGCAGATCATAATTGGCTGATAATTTTTTTTCTAAATAGATGAATTATTTTAGCGAGGCTTAGATTGACCTTTATTAAACGGATAGATTGAAAAATTGTGGTATTATTTCACCTCCCTCCTCTCTGTTATGTACGACAGTAGTGGTGCTATCTTCCTCTCACACACACACACACACACACACACACACATATATATATGTATATGTGTATATATGTATATATGTATATATAGTAGAAATTGCTTATTATATGGGATTTGTTTAGTACTTATATTGTATATTTATATGTATTTACATGTACAGTTGTATTGAATTACATAGAATCCATCAATTATGATGAATAGTTAAAAAGGGGTAGGTATAAAAAAGTGTTTTCTTCTTCCTACTCCTTTTTCGAACAGGATGCACTATATTGTTTATCTGTTTCTCTTTTTGTTGTCCTTTTTTTATCTTTTGTATTTATATATGGAAAACAAACACATATATATTATATTTTTTTGTTGTATACTTGTTCGAAAATGAAATCCTTCATTCATTCTTTCATTCATTCATTCATTGGTAGTGATTGCCGGATACACTGTCAGAAATAAAGGTGCAGTAGGAGTCCATTTCTGTCCCTCACGGTACAACAAATGTATGGTTGGACCTCCAGGTTAAGGTTAGGGTTATGGTTAAGGTTAAAAAAGGGAATCTTTTTTCATAAAGGTCAAAAAGGTCCATACGTGTTCCTAAGCAGTAAAAGGCTCTAAATGTAAAGGCACAAAATCAGGAGACAGCGTTTGTCAGTTAGTACAATAAATGAATAAATAAATATATCAGTACATACCTAAATAAATCGATAAATTAGGCAGAATATCAATTAAAGGCAGATTTAACTTTTAGGTTGTGGTTCAGTAGCCGTGAAATGAAGTTTTGTCAATTTGTGGATATGAAAAATAAAAAAATCCAGTTCATGTTGTAGTTATCATATAGAAACAAGGCTGGTATCTGTAAGGTACAAACCCCAAGGGGACAAATTAGCTCCCAATGTCGCCGGTGCAAAAGCTGCACCCTTGCCAAAAAAAAAAAAAAAAATCACAAAAATCAGACCATGCTGCCTTCATGTTTGTATTGTGATGTATTTTAATCGCCACTCCTCCATTCAGTTACCCATCAAATTGCATTCATTTAGATACATTTACAGTTTTGTTTCCGGATGGAGGGTATTCCACTCGAGCAGTGGGAAGGCCTTCAAACGGCAACAAAGGCGCTGCCTGCGTCTCTGAATGCTGAAATCTCTGGCACGGACGGACGCGCCGCGAGTTATTTACTTTGTTTTCGCTCGCTATTCACATTACGCCTCAGGAAAGCGCAGACATTACACATTGAACCTTTAAGTGTCTTAGACTATAAATCTTGAATCATCAATCGGCGCCAACGCTTAAAAACACATTTAAATATATCTGGCTGGTGCTAGAAAGCAGACGGCGATGAAAGCGGCAGATCCGAGAGCAGATGCGGCGTTGAGCGGCGTGACGGGACGAAACACGCCACACACAGGACACGTTAAAGGGACTTCAGCACTGTAACAGGTGTGTGTAGTGCTGTGGTGGGCGTAGGGCGGGTCATACACACTCAGCGGCCACTTCATTAGGTCCACCTCTATAATCTAATCTAATCCAGTCCAGCTGTTGTGCCATAAAGTTTCCTTTCCTGCTGCCTATAATGCTCAGCTTGTCTTGTTGTCACGGTAACAGAGGTGTTCATTCACTTCTATGTTTGGCATTGAGCTCATAGTTAGTGCTGCTGTTGGACTGGACTGCACTTTACTGACTGCTGTTTCCACTATTCTGTCCCCCTCATTGTATATAAATACTGAGGGACAAAAAATTGGAAACACCTCTCAGTATAATGTTGTCCAGGTGAAATATATTGCAGATTACTGTTTCCACTATTCTGTCCCCCCTCATTGTATACAGATAGGGAGGACAAAAAATCGGAAACACCTCTCAGTATAACGTAGTCCAGTAGCAGACCTCTGCAAACTACAACCTCAGTAATAAACACAGAATTCAAGTGACACATTCTGCACAATGTCAACACAAACTGAACATTATAAACTTTGTTAAACGTTTGTTGCAGCGTTGAATTTTTACATTGGGCACTTAAATGGGTTTTTTTTGTTTGTTTGTTTTTTTTTGGATGACCCTTTTAGGGATTCAAACCCTAAAGTGTTTTTTTTTTTAGGATTCTTCCTCATTTTCCTCTTCTCTTTATTCTTCATTTGCTTTTCTGGATTTTTTTCTTTTTCTTTTTCTGTCCTGAAACCAGTGAGCCAGATGGTGGCGCCGTCTTGGGTCTGTGTGTATGGTAAAGGTCAGGGTCGTGGTCGGCTGAAGCCTTATGTCACGCCTGTTTTAACGAATGGGACACCAGTCACAGTGCCGGTCGGTGTATTTTACCCAGAAATCCTGTAGGAATTCATGATGAACGCCTGTTTCACACATTCGTCTCCGCCGTGATAGTTCCTCCGCCATCTTGGTCATCTTTTATGCAAACACTCTTTGGGTTTTTCATGCGCTTCACCACCAGCACCATCCGCAGTGCAGCATGAATCGGCGTGCTCTGTGTGGCAACCAGGACTTGTATTTCCCAATAACCTCGGCTGCAGCAACTGGGCCATGAATGGACCGAATGAACTGGAGACTGGAGTTGGACTGATACCAGTTAAGACCAGTGTTGGGACCAATTACTCACAAAGCTAATAAGTTACAATTACTAATTACTTCTGTAAAAAAGTAATTTTGATTACTACTCAATTACTGCTGCAGAAGAGTAATTCAATTACTGGGGAAAGTAATTTTTATGATTTTTCTTTTCTTAAATCCTCTTATTAATGCACATATTTTTGCGTTGCTGTTGCAGTGTGGACATTGCTGTCAAATTTCATCTATCATTGTCAGTGTTGGCCACGCTACTTTGAAAAAGTAATTCATTATAGTTTAAAGTAGTAATGTCAACTTGTTCAGGTGGGGAATTGAACCCCCGGTCTTCTGAATGGCAGGCGGAGATACTATCCGCTCTGCCTTTGGGGAACACATGTGCTTCTTGTAATTTGTGCTCAGTCTCCATGCATGTTGAAAAGTTACAAAAAACTGCAAAGTCCGACCGGTTTGAAAATTGACAGACCGCTTTTTCTCCACAAGACGCACATTTTTCGAACAGGATAGTAAAATAATAATAATTAGTAGTAAGTAACGGCGCATTTTATTGTCAGTAACGGTAACGGCGTTGTAACGGGGGAAACAGTAATTTCTTTGATTACTTGTTACTGATAAAAGTAACGCCGTTAGTAACAGCGTCTCTTTGTAACGCCGTTACTCCCAGCACTGGTTAAGACTAAAAACGGAAAAAAAACATTTTTTTTTCGTAATGCAACTGGAACAAGGCGAAGGTTGAATTCAGCTGCAAGACGTCTCCTCTCCGACGGCGAGAATACTCACGGGCTCTGAAAATTTTATAGAAATGAAATGCGTGCATTTTCATTTCGGCTCAGCAGGAGCTCCGTGCAATACATGACATCGACAAAACATCATTTGAACCAGACGGGGGTGAAGAACCTTAACTCGACAGTTTGTGAGTTGTGTCATTTTCCCGTGAGCTGCGCAGCACTAAGTCAAGGTTAGAGACGGCGTATCTCTGAACTTTGCCTTCATTTACATTTTCAGGGATGCAGCCCAAGTGGGCGGCTCGTTCAAGGCTGCGTTTCCCCCGTCCGCGATTTCAAGGTTGGCCTGCGTGGAGAGACGCGTGCCTCAACGAAGGTCTGAGTTCCACCCAGTGTGGGCAAAATTAATGAACGAACACAAAAGAGCTATTATCAAATAACCACGCTGACTTTTTTTTTTTTTTTTTAACCGTGGTTTAGAGTCACTTCTGGATTGTACCGGCGCCAGCGGCACGTAAAAACTGTGACCTTCAGTCGTGGATTATCATGAGTCAAACGGCGACTTGTATGAATAAAAACCAATTACACTGAGAGGAAAGCATTCATTTGTTTTTTTTTTGGTGTGTTTCCCTTTAAAAAAGAAAAAAAAAATCCTCATACAAGACAGAGCTGATTTTGCCTATCATTCATTCATTTCATTGTTTTATGTTTTATTGTTGTATGGGATCTTTTAGCTGCTTGTTCTATCGTTGTTTTATTTGTTATTTGATTTATTGGAAAGCACCTTGTAACCTTGGTTTGGAAAGGTGCTATATAATTAAAGTTATTATTGTTATTATTATTATTATTATTAGTAGTAGTAGTAGTAGTAGTATGAGGCTATATGCTATGAATTCAGGCCTCTGCCGTTAATATTAAGGTGTAAGATTAGAACTAATTACTGTGAGAACAGCCTAAAACTAAAAACTTGACTTAAAAAAAAAAAGAAAAGAAAAAGAAAACTGGTGGGAACACGACCGC
Organism: Myripristis murdjan; assembly: GCF_902150065.1. Classification (NCBI taxonomy): domain Eukaryota; kingdom Metazoa; phylum Chordata; class Actinopteri; order Holocentriformes; family Holocentridae; genus Myripristis; species Myripristis murdjan. Next base: position 33,985,585 of record NC_043993.1, read on the forward strand.
TTTAAGATGGAACAATGCCCATACAGCCTCTATATGTCTGCCTGAGATTACGCGCCGTCATTATTTCCAGAAGTATTTTGTTTTTCTATAATCAGCGTGAAAGCCTCCTCCTCGCCGCTCTCCATGGAAATGACTGCGCTTCATTAAGCGGCACAGGGAAACGATTAGGAAATTGTTTCTAAACGTGAATGAAGCGCTGCGACGGGGTCTCGGGGAGCGGGGGGGGAAAGCCAGGCGCAAGCTCCGTCCTTGACTGTCATTTGGCTAGAAGCTAAATAGCATGTATAGTCAAAAGGAGAGAGAGAGGGAGAGAGAGAGAGAGAGAGAGAGAGAGAGATATGTTTATGTGTCCGTCTGCCAAGAACAAAAGGCCTGGATGTACAGCAGCAGGACAAACACATCAGAGGTGGCAGTGGAGGCTTTTTTAGCAGAGCCCTCAGTGGCAGAAATCACACAGTTTGACTCTCAAATAAATGAATAAATAAATAAATAAATAAATAAATAAATAACGAAGCGAGGTGGAGTTTGTAAGTGATGCTAAGTGCCATCGAGTTGTCCGCCCATCTCCGTAATGAAGTAAGCAAGGGTGGCTCTGATTGAAACGGCTGCGCAGGAAATGACAGCTCCGGCCAATCAAAAGGCAGAAAACCTGTGACAGATTTGGCCCCCGGAGGAAAATTGACAGTTGCCAAAGTGGTCATTTATCCTCCGGCAATCAGGGCTTTGCAAATGTGCCGACTCCAGGTGAAAATTGCTTCACTTTGACGGGGCGATGACTTTCGCGGGGGGAATCGCCGCCGCCGTCGCCGCAGATAATGCCTCCTCCAGCACGGCCGCACGGTCACGACACAGACGTGGACATGATGGAGGTTTAATTTCACTTGATAACAACGTTAATGACGGCGTGGAGGTGAGAAATGTGCACATGGGAGGTGCCGAGGTGGAAATGAAACAGCATAAGAAAGTGGGGCGATATGCGACATAGGAACACCTTTTATTAAATATTATGTGGATCTTCATCAGGTCAAATAGTACAGGATGTTCCCATTCTCTCTCACACACACACACACACTGTGCCAGGAATAGGAGTGGTTGAGTGAACCGACCTGTCCCATTCAACTGGGGGGGGAAAAAAAAAAAAAATCAATATCTCATATACAAAAACATTTTTAAGAAACATTCTGAATTTTAAATAAAAGTCAATATTTATTGCCATTTAACATCAAGAAGCACTGCAAGACATCCACAAGAAGCATAAGTCATACTGCACAAAAAAAAAAAAAAAAAAAAAATACCTCCAAAAATCACAAAATGGATCCAAAATCACAGAACTATTTGCAGTGGTCATTTGGCTGACTGAAAAAAATAAATAAATACATCTTTTTTTTTTTTTTTTAAATTGTGAATAATCTGGATGACTTGTTTTATTTGTTTGTTAAAAAATGGTTTTGCACATGAGATGATTTTTTGCACAGGCATCAAACAAATGAACAATGATCAGCATTAAAGTTGTTTTTTTTATTATTATTATTATTATTATTTTCTTACAGGCTGTTAGCTGGCCCGCCCCTCATGGCATGAATAACTTTGCCTTGATTGAACAGTCACGGTGTCAACCCCGAGGCCAGGGGACTCGAGCGGTGAAAACCGCTCATTGTGTGTCACGTTGTGTGTCGCGTTGTGTGTCGCGTTGTGTGTCGCGTTGTGTGTCGCGACGATGTCAAATCCCGAGTGAGGGAGGAGCAGCAGAGCCACACGGAGGACGACACAGAGGACAAAAGTCCGTGGACAGATGCTGAAATAAACTGTCAACAGCTTCTGGACGTCTCTCCTGCTTTCATGTTGGAAAGCTGCATCACCAGCGGGCGTAGTTACCGATGCCTGCGTTGTTCCCATGGCAACCCGTGCAGATAGGTCGGTGATGACTAGACACACGAATCCGATCTGATCTCTTGTAAATAACAGTGTGGACGGTCTGTCTTAAAGGTCTGATCTGAGAGACAAATCGGACTTGCCTGTGGTCTGAACGAGGCCCGTCTGACATCAGAACGTCATCGTCTGATTCAGTTTTGGGGATTTAGAAAATAAAAACACACGAGAGACAGACATGTGAGGCCGGGGAATAGCGCAAGACGTCGTCACTAAAACCATCCATTTCTATTCCTCGATGGGAGTCAAAAAACAAAACCTTGTCTAACACCGTGTTGTATAATGTTCAGCTCAAAACATCACCGGCAGCTTGGCATTTTCATTTTCATTTAAAGAGCCCAGTAACGGAGACATTTTCCCAGGCTCCAAACACTTTAAATACATATTCACTGCCAAAAACGGCAAGACATTTTCAGAGGCTATATCACTGGGTAAATGTAGCAGAACGTGATTATATTGGACTTGGTTTACTTCATTAGGGAGCAATAATCACGCTCACTGGAGTTTCGGTGCTGATGCTAATCCCTGCATGGCCTCCACAGCTCGTACAGGACGTGGTGTCGGGGGATTCACAGCAGGTTCACCGGGCTCCGGCTCACTCACAATCAGAGGTGTGGACTCGAGTCACATGACTTGGACTCGAGTCAGACTCGAGTCATAAATTTGATGACTTTAGACTCGACTTGACAAAATGTAAAGAGACTTGCAACTCGACTTGGACTTTAACATCAAGGACTCGTGACTTCACTTGGACTTGAGCCTTTTGACTTGGAAAGACTCCCTACTTTCCCCGAAACACAAAGATTAAAAAGTATGTTATTAAGGAACGCTCTATCTCCCTCTGTGTATATGTGTGCGTCTGTGTTTCACTGGCTAACAGCAGCACACTGGCTTAGCTTGTCTATTCATAGAAGAGGTATCACTTCGTCTTATTTTTCAATCTATGTTATCACATGCATACTACTGCTGATTCATTGGTAGTTGAATTGTTAGGTCTGTTTGATAAGTAATTTACATTACTTACATTACTTAATTTACATTAATTACATTACATTACCAGACGGCGATTCTGCTTTACAATTTGATTTTATGACTGCAGGATGAAAAAGGTTTTCCCAGGTAGTGTGTTTTGTTAAATTAGAAGACAGTAACAAAATAAGAAAGGAGCAAAAAAAAAAAAAAAAAAAAAAAAAAGTTTTTATAAATAAATACAGATTTTAAAAGCATACATGATATGTTTATTACTCTGTTGTTAAAAGGACTCGAAAGGACTTGAAACTCAAACTGTAGGACTTGGGACTTGACTTAAGACTTGTCAGTCTTGACTTGAGACTTGACTCGGGACTTTCCTGTCTTGACTTGGGACTTGACTTGGGACTTGAGGGCAAAGACTTGAGACTTACTTGTGACTTGCAAAACAACGACTTGGTCCCACCTCTGCTCACAATATCCCATTTTTCAAACTGGGTGAACTGCTCCTTTAACTGCTGGGGAAATAACAAGCATCGTGATTTTTTTTTTCCCATCTCATGTCTGAATTTGGACCCCATGCGTGCCTCTGGATGAGTGGTCACAGTATTAGTCTGTGATCATTTCTAAGTTAGTGGACCTGCAGCGTTAAGTGACTGTTTATTATACTGTCATGTGATTGAGGCCATGTTTCAAACTGTCTCTCCATTCAGTTTGTGACAATCAGTGAAAAATAGAGTACTATTAAATGTCAGTTTTTGGTTGATGGTGCATTTGATTTTTTGGGGAAAAAAAAATAAATGAGAGTGAAAAGTGAATTTGACAGTGGTTTGACAGATGGTGGAATGTGGATGGACACGAAAAGCAAAATGAATGAATGTGCTTCCCTTACTGCTATTTTCCTTTATGTGCTTATACTTCCATGCACTTACTTACCTCTGGTTTAGTTTTACTCATTTATAATTGCTTCCTCACTCATCATTGATTATTCATCACTCACTCATAACCTACTCACATCTCTCTGCTGTATAGTATATAGTACCTTAACTGTTTATTTATTATTTATATTATTATATCTTAGTTTAATATACATTCATACAGTTTTTATCTATTGCAACCATCTGTATATTTCATATCATATTGTTAGATGTTTATATTTTTCACTGTATATAGTTTTTGTATATTGTATATATTTCTGCATTTATTCTATTTAATTTTATTTTATGTTTCTATTGATGCTGCTGTAACATAACAATTTCCCAGTTAAATCTATCTATCTATCTATCTATCTATCTATCTATCTATCTATCTATCTATCTATCTACTTAAACATATTTTTATATCTACCTACTCACTCTTTCTTATAGTTACTTGCTTAATGATGTATTTACTAGCCAGCCACATTCAGTGCTGCTTGCAGTCCTAATTTACTTACTTTTTTTTTTTTTTTTTAAGCAGGGCCAGATGCTAAATAAGCAAAACAAGCTTTGGGTTTTTTCAATTTGGAGATTATGCAGGATTTCAATTTTTTTCAAAATGCATGGGCATTGTAGGAATTTTGACTCTCATCCACGGTAACATAAGATTTTTAAACAACAATATATTATCCGATTGTCATTTTTCAATCGTGGCAAACAGCTTTCCCCGCCCAGCAGGCTGCTTGTGCAGGCGTCATGGAGCAGATCCAATCTGGAGTCTGAGAAACTAGAGGACTGTGAATTCAAAACAGGAGCCGGTTTAGTCCGAGACGTCGTCGCAAGGTGACGTTCCCGTTCACCAGGAACTGAATGTTGTTTCATGCATGAATATTTTAAGGACACAGGATTGTTTTTGCATCTGTTGACTCTTGTGTTTTCTCTATGTTGTCACATCCTCATAGAGTCGACCACGCAGCCCTGCATCTTAGTGTTTGTGCAGCCACGCCTTGAGCCATGAGTGGTTTTGTAAATACATCAAAGTGAGGCGAGCTGGCTGCCCGTGTCCTCTGTGCACCGTCCCCTGTCCGGTTGAAGAGAGACGGCGGCTGTGACTCGGCTGTGAGGCCCACGCCGTGGCATCGCAGGCGTATTTTTAGTGGCTCTGAGTGAAAGCCGGAGCCGATGCACTGTATCCCCCGGGGACGCCGCCGCTCCTGCTTTCTCAGGCAGCTGTCATGCACCTTCCCACCGCTGAGGAAAACTAGCTGTGTGTGGAGGCAGCGACAGGATGACAGCACTCCCGGGACGGGACAGCGTGGCCCATTGGCTCGGCTAGCCAATTACCACGCCGCAATCGACCAATGAAACGGGCTCGGGGAGAGAACACCGTGAGTCCTCATCAGAGGGTGGGCGGCAACCTGGAGAATCCGTCTGTCAATTAGTACTAAAAACCCCGGGCCTGTGTGTGCTAGTGCACTTTCTGCAAGTTTTCCTCCATCGGCCACTCTGCTTTTTGAGATTTGCTCCATCATCGTCTTTGCGTTATTACCCCGTGATGCTCCCTCTACGTCCCTCTGCCACCAACATGTCCTCACATTTGCTTCTGACACATCTCCTCTGACTTGGAGATTTGATGTCTCTCCCTCCACTCGTCCCTTGTCAGTCCAACTCTCTCTCCTCTCTCTCTCTCTACTCCCTCCCTGGTCTCAGCATGAAGGGGCCAGCCTTCGCCGTGTGGGGCTTCATTACTTCTGCCTGGATGGCTCTCACTTTGCTAATGAGATTCCATGATTGGACCGAACTGAGAGATCCCAGTAGTGGGCATCTCTCTTCTCTCCTCCATCTTGTCTCCACTCGCACTCCCTCCCTCCTGCTTTGCCTGTCCATACGCTGTGACTCAGCATGCATGCGCTGCAGCAGCTGGCTCGGCAGCCGCATGATAAACCGCGCGCCTTTAATCAAATGCGCATCCAGTGCCCGGGGTTCCTCGAGGCTTCGTCTGGATTCGCCTCCTCTTTTCCGGCGTTCCTCCGTCTCGTGAAAGCGCCGCGTCACGACTCGCGCACGTGTGAGGCGCGTTTTCACTTCACTCCTTCACAGATGTGATCAGACTTGGCCGAGGTTCGTCTGTGTGCAAACATGCGGCAGAAACACTGGAGGCGTTTCGTCCTCGCCGCTGCTGTTGCCGAGGATCGTCTTTTTGTTTGCCATGCTTAATTCATCATCAGCCCGTATTAAACTCACATTTTCAGCCCGTGCCCAAAGCGTTCAAAGAGAGCAGGGAGGGTTTTTAAAGTTTGATTTTTCTCCGGCGCTCGACTCGCAGGAGAAGCCGCCCAGAGGATTGCACCTCTCATTAAGGCTCTGGATTCTAGCGCCAAGGCTGCGTCGTCAAAGAGAGATGCGCCTTCACTGGGGAAACGCAACAGACGCTCATTCTTCTTCTTCTTCTTCTGGTGCAAACAGCCTGATATTACCAACGTGAGCAGCTGCTTTGCAACAAGGGTTCACCGCTTTTCAGCCCCTTTTCACTGACTTGATTCAAAATGTATTTAAAAATCATGCAAAAACCCTAGCAACATTTTGAACCATCATGGAGATTTTTAATGTTTCAAGTTGATGCGTTTGGCGAGTCATAGGTTTGGCAGGTGTCTTAAGTCTTCCCTTCGCTCGCCTCCGCCCTCCGGCTTGCATAACACTCGCCGTCCAGTGAGCGGGACGAGCCAGGAGTAGAGTTCTCATCGGGCCTGAAAATTAAGACCCAACCTGAACCGGGCCTGACTGGGCCAGCCCGAGGCCCTACCCGACCCGACTAATTAGCCGAACTTTAGGCCTGACAGCCCGATAAAGCCCGAAAAAAAAAAAATCGCCAAATTCGCCATTATTTAGCAGCGCCGGTGGCTCAGATTCTAGTAGCAGTGAGAGAACGGACATAATATTGGGCGAAAGGCAGCTTCAAATGTTCAGTTGCTCATAAAACATATGAGTAGGCTATTAATTTCTCCGTTCTCTACTTCTCTGCTGTAAAGTGTCTTTGGGTACTCAGAAAAGCGCTGTATAAATTAGAGATTTTAACCCCTGAGCCTACAAAACATCATTCTGAGTTTCCACCTCTTGTCCTCCAGGGCAGCGGGACTCGGACAGTATTGGGAATAAATAAATACTATAAAGGCTGGGTTTGAATCTTTGTTCCTCCTAAGTCATTATTATTGATTGAATATTAAGCAATGTATCAGATATCACACAGCAAACGATACTTTAACTCCATAATAATCCAACACTTTATTAAAAATATATAGGCCAGCAGCAGTGCAGTCTTGTAAACAAAATAAATACTGGCAAACTACAAACTAAATATCACTCTGGTAAACACACACACACACACACACACACACACACACACACACACACACACACAAAAATCCCCCACAGAACCCGAAGCCCGACCCGACCCGCCCAATTCACGTAAATTTTCGGGTCGGGTTCGGGCAGAATATGAGAACTCTAGCCAGGAGCCTGGACCAGCACCCAGCCGGCGCCTTGGCCCTGCACGCCGCAGCAGCAGCTTCAGATATTTAAAAGCCCGGCTCAAAGCAGCATCTTGGCATGTTTTCCGTTTTGTAAAATGTGTAATTTGGATTCCTATACATGTGCACATGGGGTGATTCTGCTTTGCACATCGTAGGAGCTGTGCTTTTATTTTTAGGAGAGAAATACCACCAACAATAACCTGGCATTAAGCCTTGTTAGATGCCAGCAACAACCACAGTCGGCCACCGGTGAAGTTTATTGGAACCACAAAGAATAAGAGAGAAAAGATGAGGGGAAAAAAATTCTTTCAAAGGTAGAAGCTTTTCCAGCAATTTATTTTCATTGGAATGAACTTCACAGGATGTGGGGTGCATGAAGAGGCACAGTGTCTCCTCAGCAAACAAACATACCAGCAGCAAGAACTGAAACAGGAGTTGAAAGTGTGCCAAGATCGATTTCCTGAACCCGAAACGAATTTAAGGGCCAGTTTAATTCTGATTTGATTTGCCGATGTTAACCCCTTACGAATCCGGCTCTGTCTTAGACACGTTTCAGCAAAATGGTCTTCGATCTTCATGGTGAGGTAAAACATCAACAACAGAGGCCAAACAGAAGTGGTGAACATCATGTGAAAGCTGGGAACCTGAGGATTGATTTGAGGAGCAGCTCAGCTCTGAGTTATTAGTTGTCATCGTCATAAATCTGCAATAAACATTGTGTTTTACTTAAGCACCTCTTTATTTTTGTATTTATTTGGACTGTATAATGGATAAAACATCATGATAGCCGTTCCCGTGTTCAGTTATGTGTCATAAGTTGTTGCAGCAATTTTTGGGTTGATCCCATCCGTCACAGAGATTTCGTCCACATTTTAAGTCAAAAATTGATACAAAAAATGGCCAAAAACCACCTCAAAATACCACATTAGGACATGATAGAAAAATTCATGCTTTGATTTGCTGTCAAAAACTTTTGATATTAAGTGGTTGGGGCCTGCTGGCAGTCCATGAGGACGATAAGGGGTTCAATTAGGATTGAGAAAGATCGGTAACACTTTACAATCAGAGTAGAACAATTAACGTTAGTTAATGCCTTAATAAACATGAAGTAACAGGTAATAAACATGAAGTAACAGTTAACTAACAGTTAACTAATGCTGTTCATTCTAATTTATATTTTATTTAAGGGCTATTGAAGATATTATTAACATTAGTAAATGGCATAATAATCATTAACTAACAGTTAATTAAACATTACAGCATTAACTAACATTAACTAACATTAATTGTTGTTTTCTTATTGTGAAGTGTTACCGAAAGATCCATAATAGGTAAGAAAATGAACCTACAGTCAATCAGAGAGACTAAACTTTGTCATAAGGTAAATAAACATTGTTAATGAACTTATAGTTTGTTTGTTATTAGGCTTCGTGAGCAAAGATCTTCGATGTGTCTTCAAGAAACCCCCCCGCAGGTAATCGTGCGATGATAAAAATCCGAAAATCTACTCAAGATGTCATTCAGCTCCTTTTCCGGAGACGTTTCGGCGGAGGCGTTGGCCGCCGTCCTTGGAGAGAGCGGACTCGGCGCTCGCTTTGGAGGCCGTGCTGCGGGCCAGGGGAAGGCTTCAGTGAGCCAGGGTTAAAGAGCTCTCCCGATTAATCACTTAAGAAAACTCCCTTCTTGGTGATGAACTAATTATATTGAGCATACTGACCAACATGATCCCGGCTCAAGGCATAAGTCACATCAGCGCTCCCACTGTTAATTTATCTCTCTTGACAACCCAATACGCTCTGCAGAGTGAACTGGCTAATGAGGACTTACTAAAGGTTAAGTAAACACAGAGGATTTGGGAGGGACGGGGGTGGAAGCTGTGTAGTCCCTCTAACTATTCCAAGATGGTGGGATGATGGGATGCCGCCTGTGAGGGTTAGTTACCAGACTTGTTTTTTTCCACTTTGATCGAAGCTGATGTCAGGAGAGGCAATTTTCGAGAGCACCGAGGGTTGCTTGTGCGTAATGATGAGCAAAAATGAACAAATCTCTTTTTTTTTTTGACAGAATCACTTTCAAGTCTCGCCCATGCCAAATCAACGGCGGTCGCCTACATAACGATCAGAACGAGCTGAACCGGCCAACCTTCTCATTTCCGCCTCTCGATTCGCCGTCGGAGCGAGCGAGCCGGACCGCTTCTTCTGTCTGTCACGCCAGAGAGTGAAAGAGTGGCAAAAGCTGCTTTACATGTCAAAGAAAAAATCATCATACGGTCAGCAGGTAACACCTCCCGCTGCGATCCACTGCACTTTGGCCACATTTTGATAAAAAGCCAAAACAGTCGCGCTTAATAGTCGCATATCGTCGTTTGGTCTCCCTGGCAGAATAACGTCCAACTGGTCCCATTTCAGATTTATTTCAGGCTTTATGCAGTAAGTAAGAAAAAAAATAAAAAAATAAAATAAAATCTTTAAAGGCTCCACATTGCATACACAGTCCCTGGGTAACATGGGGCGCTCGGAAAGCGGGATCAAAGGAAAAATGCAAAAACTGAACGAGCTCCAAAGTTCAGGCCATTTAGCCGCCCCGATTTCAATTTATTGATACAACAAAAAAAGGAAAAGCCTCCTCAGCTCTGTTTGTTTGTGTATTCTCTTCCCAGCGGCTCCTATTGAATCGCTCGGCCTTGTCAGCTCATTGTTTTGTTGCGCAGACAAAAGATTCCTCTCTTTTCACTCCGGCTAATAAGTTTGAATGAAGTTGTGTTTTGGGAACAAGGGGAGAAAAGTTGTTTTTTTTTTTTTGAAATTCTATTATGCTCGCAGATTTGACTAGCAGGAGTGACTGGCTGATATAAACTGTATTAAGTGGGGCACCCCGCTTACTTTCTCATGAATAAATCACAAATGAGTGTGAGTCGACGGATGGAGACGTCATCTCTATTACCGTCCTGTTGGCCCCCGTCAAAAAAAAAAAGTGAGGAGCAGAGATGAGAAGTGACTCGCTGCCGGAAAATGAGCATTACTCACCCAATTTTCTGTAAGGCCCCTGGGCCTCTCCGGATGTTGGGTGAGTCGATTGTAAGGAAACTGTAAATTTTTTACGTCGGAAAGTGGAAAACACACTCGGCCCGTGAGAGCACGCGTGGTTATCCACAACATCTTGTGACCCTCGGTAAACCAGGCATTTTATTTCCAAAGATTTTTATTTCACCCTCTTAAATATACGCTGCAAAATACACCACATTTTTGTGGTATTGTTGTGGGAATTTTATGGTAATTTTCTTGTAATTTAAGTTTAATTATTAATCTTGTCTTAATCTTGTAATCTTGTAATCTTGTCAATAATTAATCTTGTCATTTTTGTATTTCTTTTTTTTTTCTTTTTTTTTTGGCAGATTTTTTTGGTAATTTTCTGGCAATTTTCTTGCAACTTTTTTTTTTTTTTTTTTTTTTACCAATTTCTTGTTAACGTTTGGGTTGTTTCTTGCTACTTTGCTTTTTTAATATAATTAATTTTTTACTTTTCCCCCCCATGTTCATCAGATAAGCATTTAATCACAAGAAATCTGATTCAAGATCACTGCTCTGACTTTTAAATATATAATTGAATTGTAAATAATACCATTTTTTCCAAATTTGACTGAATCTGGTCAGTTTTTTTGCAAAGTGGCTCTCTGGCCTTTTTCCCCGTTTCTCCCAAGATATGGAGTGAGTTTGCTCAGGTTTCAGAGCGCTGCCTGCAAATCACCCGGCGGCTGTCGAGCTGCAGTGCACAGCTTTGACAGGCAGCAGGATCTCTTCACAACACACACACACACACACACACACACACACACACTCCCCAAGTTTCCAAGTCGTCTCCACTCTTAAGTCTTTGAAGATGCACTTAAGCCGCCTCTGTTGTCACCTGGCGAACCCTCGGTGAACCGCCTCTGCAGTTCAAAAAACAAAGTCACCACCGCGCCGACTTGTTTCCCCTCCGCTGTTGTTTTCACTCTTTGATTATTTAGGGTTTTGCAGATCATTTCCCAGCTTTTCCCCGCACGCCCTCGCAGGGAGTGCACAGGGGTCCTCGGCTCTGCGTCCCGCCACTTCAAATCCAGCCGTGAGCGCCGGAGCCTGCGGGGTCAGAGGTGGGGTGGGGGGGCGGCCCGGCTCCTTGATGTGTGTGTCAGCGCTACCCAGACAGAATCGCAATTCCTTCTTGTCACATTCAGAAAAAACAACCGCAAAGCCTCGTGCCTGACGCCGCACCTGCAGAACGAGCGAGCAGAAACACACGGCTCAGCTGCTGTCGATGTTCAAGCCCAAATTGGTGATGTTACATAGTAGTTTTTAAAACTTTTATTTTTTTTTTTTGGACAAATTTCATGGTGTGGACCAGTGATTGTCAAGTGGCGGCCCGCAGGCCAAGCCTCCCATCTGTCCTGCAGAATATTAATGAATTCAGAAATGTGAAGAGGAAAAAAAACGCACTCCAGTATTTAGGACATGTAGCATTTTTTATTTTTTTCTTCCTATTTTGAAGATGGAAATAAATTCGGTGTGTTTGACCTGCCGGCTCTAACACACAGCCCGGTGCAGGAGCCCGGCCCGCCTCGCTCCCAAAGCTGCACCTGATTGGCTGGTTGTCCCTGAGCACCAGCAGCCCGGGACAGGTGAAGCTGAAATAAAGTCCTGTTATGTCTTTTATGACCATGCAAGCATTTTCCACCAATCAGGACACTGCACAGCAGCATCATAACCCGCTGAAGATGATTAGTGTTAATATCGACATCACTTCTGAGTCTGCGCTCCACTGAGAGCATTCTATAGTTAAATATCAAGTTATTATTATGGATTTATCATGTTTTTTTATGACTGTGTTCACACTGATAACATTAATTTTGTAAGAAAGTGAAGTTATCAGAATCAGAATCAGAATACTTTATTGATCCCCAGGGGGCAATTACTTTTTGTTACAATAACAACTCCCACTCCAAGTGCACAAGTAAAAAGAGCAAATAGTTAAGAAAAATAAAGAAAGGAATATAAATATAAATATAAATATATACTACACTATAGGTTATTGCACAATAAGTATGGTATTGAATATGGATTAGGGAGGGAATTTGCACAAGAGAGAACAAATAAGTGACAATTTTGTGATTTGAAAGTCTGACCCATCACTATTATGACGGGTTGGGCCGGGTTCAGACAAAAATTTAGAAATGATACTCGGGTTCGCGGTCGGGTTCAGTCATGTCACTCAAGTGTTTTGAACTGCTGCTCAAACAATGAAGTGATGAGCCAATTGACAAAAACTGCATCAGCTGTAATTTTCATAACTCAAAAATGCCAAACTTTTGCCGTAATTTGCTTACTTTTCCCCATTCATATCATTATCATTGTTTGTTTGCTGCCAAATGAACAAAGCATTCTGATCATCATTATTTTGACACTGAATCGACCAGATAATTAATCTAATAATTGCAAGAAATAATCACAGATGAATCCACAGTGAAATGTAATCATGAGCTGCAGCTGTGCGTTCGGTTCGTTAATAAATCCTCTCGGGACGGTCCCGAGCAGCAGGTCGGTCCAAACGCTCGGTCGGGTTTGGACGGGCGGCGGTCGGCGGGCGCCCGTCCCGAGGTGAGCGCAGGGGACGCCGTGAACAGGAAGCACAAACGCCTCCGGTGCTCTCGCCCTGCAATAGGTCTGCCACGAAATGAGTGAGATTGCTCTGTACGTGTGTGTGTGTGTGTGAGTGTGTGTGTGCACGCGTGATGGATGAAGGTATGCTTCATTCCGTGCTCCCTGACACCGTCCCATCTGCTCTCTCTTTCTTCCTTCCATGCCTTGTTTTTGCCCTCTGCCCCCCTACTTGGCTCAACAAATCGCTGTTGTCACTTTCCCCCAACTGTAACAAATGAGAGGAAGGCAAACGCAGGCATTAATTAGGAAGTACGACTGCGCTTGTTCATTTCATCATTCATTCGTTCATTCGTTCATCCGTTCATTCGTTTATTGTGTTTAGCCCATTAGCCCTATTCTGGGTCGTGGGCGGCGGGAGCCTGTCCCAGTGTTCATGCACGGGGCGGAAATCAGGAAAGCAGCGTGGGCAGGGTCGACAGTCCTCACACACACACACACACACACACACACACACTCACACCTCTGGGCAATTTAGAGCCTTCAGTCCACTTGACCTGAATGTCTTTGGACTGCAGCAGCAGAGAGCAGAGAACTCGCCGGAAACTACGAGGAGAAAACAGATCAGGCTTTGAGCTCATGAGGTAAACAGAGCGCACACGTCCCTCTCAGACTGCATTCAAGATTTTTTTTTTTTTTTTTTTTTTTTTTTTTGTCATTACACCAACTTAGCCTTTAACTCTCCTATTTGGTTTGGGGTCAATTTGACCGCAGCCAATGTTTAACATTAAATAAATGGTTAACATCATTTTTTTTTTTTTTGCTTCGTATTTAATGAGTGTTCCTAATGTAATGGGCACTACTGTTCATACCTGTCAGGTATCCCGTTTTGGCCGGGATTTTCCCGTATTTTACCCTCCTTTCCGGGCCCCCTCCCGTATTAGTATTTTCCCGTAAATTTCCCGTATTTATTAAAAATAATAATAATACTCTGGGGCGCGCCGCCCACAAAATCTTACCAAGATTATTTCTTATTTCAAGTCAAAAATGTCTTATTCCTAGTCAAAATATCTCATTACACTTAAAATAAGATATGATCACCTCAGAAGTAACTTGTTTTTGGACAATTTTCACTTGTTTCAAGTAAAAATTCACTTGAAACAAGTGAAAATTTACTTGTTTCATTGGCAAAATTTGCCAGTGGAAAAAGTGAAAATTCACTTGAAATAAGTGAAAATTAGCTAGAAACAAGAAACAAATTTTGCCAATGAAACAAGAGTCAATTGTCTAAAAACAAGTTACTTCTGAGGTGATCATGTCTTATTTTAAGTGTTATGAGATATTTTGACTAGTAATAAGACATTTTGACTTTAAATAAGACAAATAATCTTGGTAAGATTTTGAGTTTTTGCAGTGCATGTCTGATTAAAAGGACCAAAAACGTTTTTTAGTTAAATGGAAGACATGATGACTGTATTTGAACTATTGGTTTATAATGATGTCGGGCCATGCCTGTGTGTTTCAACGTGATGACGTGCACACCGGGGGCAGTCGTGCTCGGGCGCGTTTGGTGTGTGCAGGTCAGCCGGGGACGGGGGTTTTTGGCTTTTTGGACACAAAAATCTCCCGGATTTTACCACTCAAATGTTGACAGCTATGCTACTGGGTAAACATGAAATTCACATAATATGTTCTCAATGTCCTGTACACACTACAAATAACAAAAATCTGTACTTAGAAATAACATAAAGCCATTAAAACACCAAAAATTAATAAAAATTAAATGTTATCTAATGTTTTATCTAATGGGTTATTTAGGTCGTCAACAAAGAAACATAAAGTACTTGACACATAATCTTTGCTAACAATTTTAGTTATAATAATTTTGTGGAGGTTTAAACTGCTGAGGTCAAATTGACCCTAAACATAAAAGATGTTCGTAATTTTGAACATAACAGGAGGATTAATGCAAAGTTCATCTTGGGCAGAGTGTTGGTTTGTAGTCACCTGGTTGTCACATGGAGGTGAAACCTCCTCATTAGCTGCTCTGTGCTCCTCTGGGCTGCTAATCCACAGCACTGGATTTCTGTCTCTCCATTCACTTCCACAGCAAAGCAGCTCCCCCAAATAACAGTTTTAGCGCACAAATGAACATGAACAAAGCAGATTATGCCAATTAAAAAAAAAAAAAGAAAGAAAGAAAGAAAAAGGTGCCGTCTCTCATTTTTTGTTCATGCAATTACAGTTATTTGTGAAACTACTGTCAGTTTGTTTCTTACTGCTGCAAGGTTGCAATGCAGAGATTACCTGCAGATGCTACCTGCTGGAGCTGCTTTCCAATTCAATAGGAAAATAACAAGAAAAAAGATTTTTAATTTCCAAAAAAATGGGTACGGGGACTTGCTTTTTATATATATATATATATATATATATATATTGGCAGAATGCAGTTTGTTCATGTTTTTAATGCGCGAAAGGGTCTCATTTAAAGATGTTTTACCGTGTTTTGGTGAAGTGAAAGAAGTGATTTGTGATGACATGAATCCGCTGTTGTGGATTAGCACTCCAGGAGAACGTGGAGCAGCGAATGAGGAGACTTCACCAGCATGTGGACTCTGAGACCGGACACCACGCCGTCGGTCTGAGCCAGGCCATCAGCTCGCACTTAGACTTTGTAAGGTTTACCTGAAGATGCGCTCTCTCCTTTGAGGCTCCGGACGGCCGCTGGGCTCCGTTTCTCGCGTCACGACTTCGGCTCTTTGAGCTGTTTGAACCCCCGCGACTGAGGAGCCGGGAGGGGATGGATGGATAGCAGACAACTGTATGTTACACTTCATTGTTGATTTCACCGACTTAATGATGACTTCTTCCCGGCTGCCTCCCACACAAAGGCACACACACACACACACACACACACACTCAACCTGTGCTGGTGTATACTTTATTATCTCCTGGAGATACAGTGCTGCGCCAGGCTCCTCGCTGTGCGGCACAAAGGGGGAGGCTTTCATCTCTGCTTTGAGCCAGGTGCCAAACTAATCCACTGACATGAGCGTGTGATGTTCCCCTTAAAGCAATAATATGACGATTTTTTATTATTTTTTTCCCCCATCAAAATAACAAGTAAATAATCAGACCCTCTATGTACCTGTCTAAACTGCCCTGTGCATGAAATTGACCATTAAATGACTATTACTTTATGCCATTAGTTTAAACTTGTGACACGTAACAGGTGTGATGCCATTAAAGCAAAAAAAAAAAAAAAAAGATATGTATGTGTACAGAAGAAAAAAAATCTGTTTTTTTTTTCTAAATTAATGAGAATGACGTCAGACTTCTGAGAAAAGTTTTCATGGGGGAAAAAAATCCGCCCGGCTTCTCCGATTTCAGATGATACGGAAGTTAAATAAACAAAATGAAGTTTCTAATTAAAATACGGACAAATTACTGTTTTGAAATGTTGACTGCTGAATTTTCAGAATGTAACTGAACGATTCTGCGATCCATAAGACCTGAAAAGTAGAAAAGTCGTGAACTGGATCCTCCAAGTGAGAATTTTTAGAAGAAAAAAAAAACAACTTCAGTCATGTTTTTTCTGAATTAAAGGAAGAGATGGAAGTTAGAAGGTGGAACTGTATCCTGAAAAAAAAAAAAATAAAAAAAATCCAAGGTGTGTATCTCAGATCCATATGATATACAGTGTAAGTAAGCTGCTGCAAGGTTTATTGTTTCACTTTGCCAGAGCCAGGCTAACGACTCCCATAGACTTCAAGTCTTTATGCTAAGCTAACACAAAATGCTACCCATAGGAACTGAACCGCTGGACGTACAGAGGAGAAAACAGCATTGAACATCTTGTCTCCTTCATGGTAAATCAGAAAAAGGGGATTTTACCCAAAACGTTAGTTCCTTTAATAATAGGCCTATTTATTTTATTTTTTTTTTTATATTGCGTGTATACTAGAGATGGCGTTGTTATGAGTTTGTCGACTTTACCCAGGTGCCTTTTTGGTTTCTCCAGGGTCAGCTGAGCCAAGATGGCGTGCTGCAGGGATATAAAATGATGAATCTGAAATGCATTCATGCTGTTAGATGGTGATTCAACACAGTCACAATCACACAATATGTCGTTAATTCAGGAAAACCGTGCTGAATTTTTCGTTTCCAATTAAAACTTTTAGCTGTAAAGTTAATTATCTCAGAAAGAAACAGCACATTTTTTTGAATGCATTTTGCTTCTGTACAGGTGAGCGAGTTTAAAATGGAGACAAAATGTGCCGTCGCCTGTTCACCTCTGCACCTAACTCTGTAAATAAATAGGCACCGAAAACGGGCAGGGTGATGCACGTTAGCTCTATAAAAACTGGTGTGTGACTTATTTGGGCTGGTAAAAAAAAAAAAAAAAATGATATGACAAACCGTGAATTCCCATTAAATGCCTCCCAAGTTTGGCTTGTTGGGTTAAAAAAAGAAAATGATGAGCATGGCGGTCGCGGCGAGAGGATGCTGCACACAAAGAAAGAAAGAAAGAAAGACCCCCGCCTGAGCCGGAGAGGCTGCCCAGACGCCTCTCCGCCTGCACGGCCCTCCACGCTTGGTCGGGTCTGTTAAGTGTAGTCAAGTGCAATGGAAGCCCGAGACCAAGCCGGGGCTCCATTCACACCTCAGCTCCCTCTACACACTCCTCCAATTCCCAGCTGGTCCCCGACCACCCCGTGCCCCTCCCCTCTCTCTCTCTCTCCTCTCCCAGCTCGTCCTAATGCCTCGGCAGCCCCCCGTCCCAGCATCATTACCGCCTGCGCTCCTTTTACTGCTGCGCCGGTCGTGGGAGGAAGGGAGCTTGCTCAGTGGCCCGTGTCACTTTGTGCTCAAACGCACAGAAACCAAGAGGACTTAGGGAGCTTTGAGCGTGTTGTGTCCAAAAAGTCTGCAGAAAGTCACGGTTTGCACTGGCCTGAAAGAATGATCAGCGTTTTGGATTATAGGGCGACCTGTTGTAGGGGGAAAGTCGGGGATTTGGATGAATTTACGGGACAAGTCATGGACTAACATGGAACTGCACCAGCTGCCGTAAAAAAAAAAAATACAGAATTTATTTTCCATTGTGTTCACATAAAAATAAAAGACTCAAATCCTTTAACCCTTAAATCACAACACAAAGAGCAACATGAGCCAAACAGCGGTGAACCGGGCTCAGGAAACGCCCGCTGCCCAAAAGCATGCTGGGAAACTCCACTGACCGGCGTTCACTCAGACGTCGGTCACTTTTCACAGCCAGATTTCTTTTGATTTGCAGAAAACAGAGTCATTAGAGTGGCTTTCCTAAACCTCGACAGTTTTAAGAAGCAGGAATTTCATCACTTCTGGTTTGAGCCACGCCCACTTTTGCCCCAAATGCAAATACAAATACAACTAGTGGTGCCTGTAGTAGAGAATAAAGCTTTTAGTCGACTAAAAACGACATTTTTGTCATCGAAAAACTAACAAAATTCCAAAAATGGGACCAAAACTAAAATGCATTTCAGCTCAAACTGAACGAGAACGGTCCAGTCGCTGAAACCGCCGCTGAGGCAGGACGGCAGCTGCTGATCCGGACATGGAACCAGCAGAGAGAGATGTGATCTTACACATTTCGGACACGCAGTCACACCTGTGTGTGTGTGTGTGTGTGTGTGTGTGTGAGAGTGCACTCACACATGATGCAGAGAGCGTGGGCGAGCCTGGACGTCCCGTAACGTCTCGGGGCCTCCGCTCGTCTGCCGGTTGTTTCGGCGGCGGTGCGCGGCGACACTCTGAGGGCGCCGGGCGTGAAGGAAGGGGGAAGCCGGCGCCGGTGTTCTGGAAATCCTTCCTACCCGTAAAGATATCCTACCAACCCACACTGCACATGTGTAGAAGCATATTCTGACAAGGTTAGGGTTAGGGTTACACTGCAAAAACGCAAAAATCTTACCAAGATTATTTGTCTTATTTCAAGTCAAAAATATCTTATTTCTAGTCAAAATATCTCATTACACTTAAAATAAGACATGATCACCTCAGAAGTAACTTGTTTTCAGACAATTTCAGAAAATTTGCTTGTTTCATTGGCAAAATTTGCCAGTGGAAAAAGTGAAAATTCACTTGAAATAAGTGAGAATTCGCTAGAAACAAGAAACACATTTTGCCAATGAAACAAGCAAATTTTCACTTGTTTCAAGCAAATTTTCACTTGAGACAACTGTCTAAAAACAAGTTACTTCTGAGGTGATCATGTCTTATTTTAAGTGTAATGAGATATTTTGACTAGTAATAAGACAAATAATCTTGGTAAGATTTTGCGTTTTTGCAGTGTAGGGTTAGGGTTAGGGACAAGGTAACACATGGGCAGATAAGTCTGTCAGTTCAACCTGCGGTTTAAGGACGTTTCGCGGAAGTAGGACGATTTGGCAGAACACCGGTCCTCCGCTCGGTCGACGGCGAATTTTACCAAAGAGCCTGTTTGACGAAAAGCCGTCCTTCCTGTCTCAAACCTGAAGCGTGCGAGCCGCCGACGGTTTGGCGGGTCGGGAAGAGCTCCGCCTCCTCCATCCTCCCTGATGTAATAAAGAGTCTCCAGAATAATGCGTTTGATCTGCGTGTCGGCTGCAGAGGCGACAGCGGCAGCTCCCACCGGGCCGAGCGGCTCTCCTGGGCCGCCCGGTGAAAGGCCTCGCCAGCTGTTCTGCCGGATCGGGCGGGGTTCCCCGTCTCGTTCTCCCACGTTCTCCCACCCCTCTCTCTCTCTCTCTCTCTTTTTTTCCCCCCACTCTCTCTCACCTGAGGGCGTGATTAGCAAAGTTGATTAGCGCACACTAATCAGGCAAAAACACAGACTGACACCAACAGAAAGCCAAAAACGTAACTTCACCTTTCCCCAAGTGATTTCCTTAAATTAGTAAAAGGCGTCCTGCCACTGTTCATCAGGATATCTTTATATGTGGCTTCTGTGTGTGTGTGTGTGTGTGTGTGGTACATCGCTCCTGCTCCTCCGAACCCTAGCTGGATGTAAAGAGAGCCCCCCCCACGTCAGAGCAAGCTGCTCTCCAAAATAATGAACTGGGATGGGTTCCAGTCGCCGGCGTTGGCGAAGGCTCTGCGGTTTTCCTTTTTTTTTTTTAAATTTATTTTTTAATTTCAGCTGCTCCGTCCTGCCGTTGAGGTCGAGGAGAAGAGCAGGAAGAAAGAGTCGAGATGTCGTTTTGGAAAGCAGCTCAGAAGCAACATGATTCACCTGCACACACGCGTCATGACGCATGAACAGGAAGATGAAATCAGGGAGAAATCACTGCAGGTTTATTGAAATCCTCTATAACTGTATGACTGTATATGAGTCCTGTGTAACTTCAAACAGACCTTGAAATTAAATACACATAACACATTACAACATACAATACAATACAATACAATAGTCCATCCAATTATGTCTTCATAATTAATACACTTTATTTGCATAGCGCTTTTCAAAACGTAGCTGCAAAGTGTTTTACATAACGAGTAAAAAATGATGCACGCCGTCATGATAAGAGCATAAAAACAAAACATTTTACAAGATGAAGTGTAGGACCTGATTAAACAGAGCATGCAATAATAAATACAGTAAAGATTAAAACACAGCGTGCAATGAAAAGAGTAAAATATTATCAGTGCAAGATGCATAAGACACAGCAGATTGCTGTAAGAGAGCGCTCTTGTAAAAGTAAATTTTGAGGTTAATAGCGAACAGATGGCCATATATTTATTTGACAAAATCCATATGTACCAATATCCCATCCTTTTGGAGGATCTAAGACTCATCTAAATGTTATAAAAATAAATAAATAAATAAATAAATAAAAACCCCACATGATTATCCCAACCGTCTCCCTTAAAAAAAAAAAAAAAAAAAAAAAAAAAGATTAAATTAACTTAAACAGTCTGTTTGTCTGGTATTCCCTGAACTGACCCCCATCATCACCACCTCCATAATATGATCCTCTGATTTCACTTTCTCTGTGGCGACAGTTCAACCCTCAATTGCATCTTTTTTTTTCTCTACTTATTCTAATACGTGACATTTTAAGATGGTGTACTGGGGCCACAGGGAGGAAAAAAAGTTCTGGAGGCCGGGGAGGGGTGGAAATATTCTGAAAATCTCCAAGATGAAAGTCACAAATTTATGAGAAAGACACTCAGAGGGGGGAAAAAATCTTACACTTTTCTTTCATATACAGCTGATGATCATCAACAAATTCGATTTTGACGTGAGATTCAGGATCAAGGAGATCCTGCTGATCTGAGCCCAGAATCAGCAGATTGTTTTCTTCTGAATCGGCCCAAGTCACAGCAACGTCTCTTCAGAGTCCAGATGCTGAGGAGGAGGTTGGGTTCTGGATTCAAACCAGCAGGATTTCCTTCAGACTGGATCCCACAGGAGGAGAAAAAAATTTGTTTTCTGAGTTTTTTTTTTTTTTTTTTTCCATAAATTTATATTTTTTGGGCATTTGTGGAAAGGCAGAGAGACAGAGAATGACATGCAGCAAAGGGCCTGGTCTCCAGTTTGAAACCCAGGCCGCCGTGTGAAGGACTCAGCCTTTATAAGTGGTACGCGCTCTACCACCGTGTCTACCGGGACGTCCTGTAAAACTATACGACTTACAGCTTTGATCTCAGAATTCCTGATTTTTTTTTCTCATAAATTTTATGAATTTTATCTCATAATTTTACCACTTTAATCTAAGAGAATATCCATTTTTTTTCCCCTAATAAATTTACGACTTTAATCTCCAAAAATCTTGAGTTTCTTTCTGGCTTTTTTCTGGCCCACGTCTCACTCCAGCCCGACCACACGGTGACTGGGACGTTCCCACATCATGCGTTGCTTGTTTTGTGGAGCGTTAATGCTTTAATATTTCTTTGCTGTCAGGAAACCATGAGAATCGAGGGTTAAAAAAAAAAAAAAAAAAAGTTTATAAGAAACCCAAACAGCCTGTGAGGGACATCGCCTGTGTCCTCTGCATGTGGCAGGGATGTGATCCTTCCTATTTCATCAAGAACTCCTTCTTGTTCGACCTGAAAATGTGACCCACGTGAATCATGCAAATCCGTAGGCCAAAAAAAAAAAGGTGTGTGTGTGCATGTGTGTGTGTGCATGTGCGTGTGTGTGTGTGTGTGTGTAGGAGGTGGAGGTAGTGAGCCGGCCAAGTGGAATCTGAGCTGATTTTAGGACATCTGCTTCGTAAGCCCTTTTCATCCACGCAGGCTCGGCCTTGACGCTGACGTGACTGAAAAAGTTGTGCTCGCCACACACGGCGCTCACTTTCATTTTGGTTTTATTGGAATACATCGGGAGATATTTATTTTACCATGCATGCCGTTCATACAGTTAATAATAAAGCAGCAGCATATTAAAGATAGATATTCATGTCATGGGGTTTTATGTAAAAAAAAAAAGAAAAGAAAAGAAAAGAAATACATTCAGATGTAATGAAAACCCAACCATTCTGTGTGAAACCGGTCTCCTCACTGTGTAAGATGATTAATATTAGAAGGTAAGGAATATAACAAAAATACAACAAATACTATAGATATAAATAGGACAAGGATAACAAGAAAAGTAAATGCATCTTTCAATATGAAATTCTTTGTTTGTGCTTGTCCAGTAACGGGGGCGTGTGCGGGTGATTTTGAATTTGGGGCTGTGGCTGGGGTTAGGGCAGATTAAACCTGAAACCGGCGTCCCAAAATCCGGATGAAACCTGAACGCATCCCAGAAAACAGCTCGTGTGGTCTGCGCCGCAGTCTCCACAGCTTATTTCACTGCTCTGTTGTCTGTCACATGCCTGTTAAATAATGATGTCGTCTCTGTTTTCACCTTCGCAACTAATAAATATTTTAAAAACTATGTTTTAAGTGAAAAGTTAGTTTTGGACAGACGCCTTCAAAGAAGAGTTTTGTCCAAACACCAGGCATCGCTCCAGTTTGAACTGTTGAAAACGACAGTCCCGCGGTTACTGTAGTATAAAAAAGGTAATTAAGTGAACCGGCAGCATTTGATTAGTAAAGAGCTCCAGCAGCAGTCCCACCGTCCATCTGTTGGTTACTGACAGTAGGAGAGCTCGTTTTTCCGGCGCGAATCGCTTTGAGCCCGGAAACATTAAGCAAAGTACAACAGATGTATCATGCCAAATCCTAGGCCGGCCTCAAAGAATCCCGGCCAAGTTGTTGCTATCACAAAGGAGGTCCGCGTGAAGCCGCAGCCAACAAGGCTGTCCACCCCTACCGAGACGCGATTCTCCCCGTCCTGACAGATAGAGACATTTGTTGTGCCTTATCGCTGCGTTGCACTGCAACAAAACAGTTTGGCTTGGCATAAGGTCTGTAGCTTTTGTCTTTTTTTACAACATGTGGGCGGGAAAGATGGGAGTAGCTGTCTGACAGCTGTAGACTTTCTGCTAACAGTAACGCTCCCTTCAACAAGTTTCTTTTAAGATGAAAGCCCAGCATGCTTTTATCCCACTTCCATATTTGATATACAGGCAGAGTTGTGGCTCTGTTCTTGTCTCAAAGTGATGTTGTGTCATTTGATCTTGGCAGATCGCAGACATCTGAGGCCTGATTGGGTTAAAGAACAGCGGCGAGCATGGTTTGACACCGCACTAAAATATGTGCCATCCTGCTTTGAAGAGACAATTAACAAGGGAGCCAATTGCCGTTGCCTTTTCGTCTACCCGGTCCTGTCACAACAGTGGCCTGAGATCTTTTTGTAGTGTAGCGCTCAATTAGCATTGTCTTGACTTGAGAAAGTGTGTAAAGGATCGAGATTCTGCACAAGTCTGTCAGACACCTCCACGGCTGCGGTTTAGGCTGCTTTATATGATGCAAATGGGAGGCAATGGCACCTTAGTATGACACACTTTGGCAAAACATCTGCCAAATGTACTTGCGTCTCTTCCAAAATATACGATTTACCTCATAATTTACTCCTGATCACTTGCCACGAGGCATGCGGCGTGGTGCTGTGTCGGTTTAACCCCTTGCACCCCACAAGTCTTTGGACGGCCCTGATTAGGTTGTTTCATCCTCCCACCCGTCCTAATTCCCTGCCCTGGGGGGCTCTTATGGTAATTAGCAAATTAGCAAAAAAAATTACCACAGCATTAGGCATTATTAAGACATTAACCCCCAACCACCACCACCACTACCACCATCCAAAAACAAAACAAAAAAAAAAAAAACAGAAAATTAGCCAAAACAAAACAATGAATAAAAAAATATTACAACAAATTATATTTCTTATAAATTATACTCCTGTACTTATAATTATTGAAATTATTCATTTAAATATCAGTTCAGGGATGCTGGAACAATGTCAGATTTTCACAAGCACTTAAACAAAATTAAAAATGAAATTATGACAGCTTTTGACCAAAAACTAACAACCCAAAAAATTCTAAAAAAAAATAAATAAATAAATAAATAAAAAATAAAATAATAATAATAATAAATAAATTATTTAATTAATCAATCATTCAGTTAATTGATTAAGTAATGAATACATAAAACCTATATTTATCCCAAAAAATTAATGACATTAATTACTGTCAAATTTACCCTTTTTTAATATAAAGAAATAATAATAAAATACAGCTGTTTTTCAAAATAAAAGCCTGTCCACAGGCCTTTGGATTTCAAATGGTTAAACTATTTGTCCCTGAAGTCAGAGGCAGCACGTGCGACATGAGGGAGGAAAGTAGGGTACAGTTTGAAACATTTAGCATCAAATCTAAAAAGGAGGACATTTCCTATTCTCCCCCTTTAATTAGCTCAAACCCACATATTCACCCTCACCTAAAAACTTTCTAAATCTGTGGATTGGCCTCATTAGACGAGTGCAGCATCGCAGGCCGGGATGTGTGATCAATAGCCCAAACTTAGAGCGGCCTCACGCTGATCACTTGCTAAATCCCACGGCTGATGGGAGTTGTTGTTCGGTGCAAGCAGAGCTAACTCAGATGATTAAATCTCCTCCTCCCTCTCCTCCCCCTTTTTCCTCTCCTCTTTTCTGCTCTCCTCTCCGGCCCTGACAGGGCGATTGCCTGCAGAGCTTATGGAGGGAGAGATGGAACAATAAAGGGAGGTGGAGAGCAAGGAAAGATCAATTGTGGATTTAGCCGGGAGCGCGACCCCGGCACGTGCACGCCCCCGCCACCGATAACAGGGACTTGAAGCGGCAACTGTTTTTCTGGGACGGCCGGAAGAGCCGCGATAAACAAATTCAAAACGCAACGAAAACTGAACATTGGCTCCGTTCGCCACCGCCACGTGTTGTATTTTCTCCGTAGAAGACGGTGGAAAGAGTACGAGAAACTGCTCAAGTACAAGTGTTGTTACTTTGCAGACACACACTCAGTGTCCGCTTTATTAACCTCCACCTGTCCAGTCTGATGCAACTCAGGTCAACATCAATTCTACCTTTTAACAAAGTTTATCATGTTCAGTTTGTGTTGATGTTGTGCAGAATGTGTCACTTTAATTCTGTGTTTATTACTGAGGTTGTAGTTTGCAGAGGTCTGCTACTGGACTGCATTATACTGTTTCTGATTTTTTGTCCTTTGTATTCATATAGAATGAGGGGGGACAGAATAGTGGAAACAGCTGTCAGTAAAGTGCAGTCCAGTCCAGCAGCAGCACTAACTATGAGCTCAGTGCCAAACACAGAAGTGAATGAACACCTCTGTTATGTACAGGTGGACCGAATAAAGCATGCAAACTCTTCTGATCTTTTCCACTGTCAAAAAAAAAAAACAACAGCACAAATTGCAAATTTGGTTCTTTCCATTGCAAATTTGAAAATGAAATAAAATAAAACAAAAGATTATGTGCGCTGACAAAGTAAAGCCATATTATCCCTCTCGTCTCTGCTGACTGACTGTTAAATATGACAGGCTCCATAATTTGTCAGTTTATGTCGATCCGGTTTTTGATGCTTGTAGGGAGAACAAAATGTGTGCTCTGGACTGCATCGTATTTAAAATGTAACTGAATACAGTGCTTCAGAAAAAATGTACTAAAGTAAATGTCAAATTACTGATTAAAAAAAAAATACACCAAATATAACAAGAGCACAAAAAGACAATTATAGTAACATGAGTACATGCAATTATTTCCTTTCACCCCTGGTAGAGCGGCTACAATGGCGGCAGGTCTGGTTACAAACCCCCCTCCCTCCACCCCCCACCCCGTCAAACAAACAAACAAACAAACAAACAAACAAAAGGAGCACGGCTGCGTTATGCAAAGGAAGATGTAAGAGGAGCTGCGTCTCCGAGCCGGGCTCTAATTCAACAAAATTTACAGGATCCCAGCCTCATTTTTTATCTCTGCCACCAGCTTAAGAAATATTAATAAATAAGTCTGAAAATAAATGCCACGGTCCAAGGTGTATTATATTTTGGGGAAGACGAGAGGTTTGCTAATGCAGTGGAAATGTGCATTATTTGTCACCGGGAAGTGAAAAATATGAGGAGCTGGCACATCAATCAAGGCTGGCATTTTAACATGGCGGCATTGAACAGTATGGATTAGCCGCCCACTGCGAGGAATTGAATTACAGCACGAGTGTGGGAGAAATGCACGGTGACACTTTTTTTTTCATCCTCTGTCCCTCCGCTCTTTTCCGCCATACTCTCGTCTGTGTGCGCCTTAAATTAATTACAGGCTGATGAATGCCTCGTGCTTTTTTCCTTGTTTGCATTTTGTCCTCGGATAGCAGCTGACCAGCTTATTCTAAGGGCGAGCAGTGCACTTTTTTTTTTTTTTTTTTTTATCCCCCTCCTGATGATGATAATAAAACCAGGTTGTGCGGAGACGCTCTGTCAGCTCACTCAGATGTCCTTATCAGGCAGACAGCCATAAAAAGTCCATGTGTAAAATCTTCCTAAATCAAAGTTTGATAGAATCCTTGCCTCCTTTGGCCGTCCGCTCTGACAGCTCCTGCCACTACTGCCAGATGAGAAGTTCAGAGTGACCGCATTTTATACCATTGCAGAGGGTAAGTAGGCGAGAACAGAATATAGACTCCTGTCTGGACATGCTGTCTCCAGCTCCGTCTCGGGCTGTCTCTCTTTCTCTCGTGTCGAGGAAATGGAGGCTGCTCACGGGAGATAAGCCTCTCCTTGCCTGTGAATTGCAGCTGCCACTGTCAATATGCAGCGGCGCTCCGGTATCCGTTGCCGCGTGTCCCGTCATTGGCAGGAGTGACAGGTAGATTGGATGGAAGACCTGGCGAGCTGGGACGGGTCACCGGCTAGGGCATTTGACATCTGAAAAGCGCGTGTCAGCCCGCCGACCACTGGCATCCACCGAGCCGGCGCTGAAAATGGGCCTGTGAAGTGAGACAAGGCAAACGTCTGCATGCATTTCCTCCCAGAAAGCTCGGCAGCAGCGAGCAGGCGTGCGAATATACGTGGACACTTGAATGAAAGACACCGGCCGACCTTGTTTCGTTCTGGCTCCTCGGCGCACCATCGACTAATAACAGTGGGTGTTAATTAACATTTGAGGAGGAGAGACAATGGGCCTCGTGTGTTAATATTCCCCCAGGTGTAAAACATCGACAGATACTGAAATGCCAGAACAAAAGGTGAGCCCACTCCACGTGCATGCCAGATGTGTTTTCCACAACCAAACCGGTGATTTTGCACGTTTAACATAACATCTACAGAATGTGTATCTTCACATTTCTACTAATCTTTTCCTGCACTGCAAAAACTCAAAATCTTACCAAGATTATTTGTCTTATTTCAAGTCAAAAATGTCCTATTACTAGTCAAAATATCTCATTACACTTAAAATAAGACATGATCACCTCAGAAGTAACTTGTTTTTAGACAGTTGTCTCTTGTTTCAAGTGAAAATTTGCTTGAAACAAGTGAAAATTTGCTTGTTTGGCAAAATGTGTTTCTTGTTTCTAGCTAATTTTCACTTATTTCAAGTGAATTTTCACTTTTTCCACTGGCAAATTTTGCCAATGAAACAAGCAAATTTTCACTTGTTTCAAGTGAATTTTCACTTCAAACAAGTGAAAATTGTCTAAAAACAAGTTACTTCTGAGGTGATCATGTCTTATTTTAAGTGTAATGAGATATTTTGACTAGAAATAAGACGTTTTTGACTTGAAATAAGACAAATAATCTTGGTAAGATTTTGCGTTTTTGCAGTGTGAAGCAAGCGGTCATATTTCAGGAGGCTTACATTATTTTTAGTTTCCATTCATTCCTCTTCAGTATGAAAATGAACTTTCAGAGATGCCAAACTTTCCTTATACCAGTCGGTAATAAAGTCCTCCACATTAGTTTTCCTAAAAGCAGCAGCACTTGTTGTGTTTTGA
Organism: Myripristis murdjan; assembly: GCF_902150065.1. Taxonomy (NCBI): domain Eukaryota; kingdom Metazoa; phylum Chordata; class Actinopteri; order Holocentriformes; family Holocentridae; genus Myripristis; species Myripristis murdjan. The sequence goes on from NC_043993.1 coordinate 34,013,951, forward strand.
TGATTTAAAACTTGGCGGAGGAAAAACGCTCCCTCCGCCAGAAAATAGTCCCTGGGGAAACGTTTGATAAATGTTGTGGCGACGACTTTGCTAGCAGCAGAAGCAGAACATTGTAAGGTGTCTTTTTCAGCCAAAAATTCAAATTTGAAAAGAAGAGTTATTTCAGTTTTATGCTGTGGACTCTTTAGTGCACCCACATGACTTGCAAAATGATGTGTTGCGATGCGAAATGTGCGCCAGTTGTTGTAAATTTGCCGAACATTCAGAATCAGCCTTTTGAAGTCAAGACACTGTCTGATTTGCAGCATAAATTACTGGGTTGCATATATTTAAAAAAAAAAAAAATTCCCCATTCAAATAGAAGCGAACATGGTTTGACAAATGAGGCCCATTTTATTTTAACAGCACACCTACCAGGCGACAGCCAATTACCCCCGCGGGCCAGCATGCTGGAATGTGGTCCTCTATACGTTTTGACAGGCCGGTGCTATATCATAGTTAGCCTCAGAGACAAACTCATCAGCCTCACACTTGATCCTGAACACAAAAGCTGTCAGCCAGGTCAGCGGCTCGAGGGCTGACGTGCCTGGAAAAATGCAGCCAAATCTCCGAGAAGTGAGATACGAGTTGATGTGTTGAGGGGCGATTTTTGCAGGGTATCAACAGGGGCAGCCCCCGTGTCGTGAAGTAACGCCGAGACGCTCAACAGCAGAGAGGGGGCGATGACAGCGACGGCTTCACCCACTCCCTTTAACGGAACGATGCGGGACCTTGAGCCTCCCTCCCGCCGAAATCATCTTTATCCCCATGGCAATATCGGTTAATTTTACTCCCGTGACAAGCTTTTCCAGAAAGAAAAGGCTCCTGCTGGCCATCTCCATTGCAAATTTTGCATAATTTATTCACAAGAATGCTAAGCTTTCCATCAGTGACCTTCGTCCCTCATCCTCAGTGCCCCGGCGAGCTGAAATGATATTCTTTATGGAAATGAAACATCAAAATTGTTAATAGTTGACATAAAAAAAAAATATCCTAAATCACTCACAACATAAAACTCGAGACTTTTTAAATTTCAAACCCACTTCATCACCACTGAGGAGAATATTATATTATATATCGAATCAATAGTCCCCCCCCCACACACACCTACTGTCCTGCTAATACCATCTTTCTGCCAGTGTCTTTTATCCATCCCCGCTGTGCGCCTGCTCTGTTCAAGCCATAAACCTGTCCGCTCCGTAAGACATCTGATACAAACTAGCTGCGGCAGTCCAGCTAAAGGTCAGCCAAGGAGACCTATCGCCTAAGGCAGGGAACAACTGTTCACATGGAAAGCGTGTGTCTGTGTGCGTGTCTGTGTTTGTATCCACACTCACCTGCAGAGAAGTAGGGCACTCTGGGGCTTGAGTCAAAGTGACAGGTGAGGCTCGAGCATTGTGATGTCCCCCCGTATATTCCTGTACATTCACCCTGCTTATGTACAGCACAACCGGGACTGCGTTCGGTCGTGTCCAGTTTTGGCAGCAAACCAAATATTCTGTATAGCCAAGAGCCGCCGAATGTTTTCCATTTGTTGTCACTATGTACATTAGAAATATGATAAAAATATGTTAAACACCCTTTTGGATAGTCCCGTATAGATATTCAACCTAATGCCAATTGATATATAAGTTAAATATCAATAAGAGTTCAGTTGAATATCAATAAGGTACAAAGATGAGAATTAGAGAAAACGTTGCTGAGTGCCACCTCATTTCAAGACACAGCGGAAACAGATTCACTGTCATTTGATAGCGCCCCCTAGTTAGTGATACATAAGCACCCTGTCAAACACTAGACATACACAACCTGGCACCGCCCCTATATCATATCTACTTATTGTGCAATGATTAAAAAAAAAAAAAAATCACCATAAGGTATGACAAAAGAAAAAAGAGGACTTACTTAATGATACTATAGCTTTTTATGGAAAAAAAAATGTATGTTTTTAGTGAGATGTCACTGGAGGTGCTGTCTCTACTGCCACTTCCACAATGGCATCAAAAGTTTTTTTAAAAAAATACAGATATTCATTCATTTTCCGAACCTTATCCTCAAAATACAGATATATTTTTCTTTATTTTATTTTATTTTATTTTTTCATTTCATTAGAAAAATTATGTGTTTGGTAATTACAGCTCTTACAGCCAAACGTTGACTTTCAACTGCTATATTTTGGAGCACATTTATACAAAACTACCCACCGTGTGCTCTTAATGGACAGGGATGCAGACTTCCTTCCTGGTCAAAATCATAGGGTTTGTCACTAAAATCAGGCTCAGAGTGCAGACTAAAACTCTAAAACTGCTTGTGTTTTGGTAGAGACATAAAGCTTGGAAACTTTTTTTTTTCATTTAGATTTCCATAAATGAAAGAATCTGAATTTTCAACTTTCACAGGAAGTCCAAAATCTTTTCCACTGTATTTTAAAGACATCAAGAACATTAAAAACAAAAACATGGTTTAAGTGTTATTTTCTTCAAATGAAATTCAGGTGTAAGGAGTGGGCATAGTCACTGCTTGAACAGAAGGTATATAAATGCTGATTATGTGTACATTTAACTTATTTCTACCTCCATTAATGCCTTAGATATTAATGGGTGAAATGACAAGACATATTGCATTAATAATTTGATGCATAAAAGTGCTGTGACATAACCTGGGGTCTTCAGGTGTTTAAGGCTGGTCTTTCCCGTGATGCTTCGAGCTCCAGGAGCGACATATTTGAGACTATAGCCACAGACCTAGCCCTGAATTGAGACTCATTTCTCAGTGATGGAAGGGACTGAGGTGCCGTCCAAGGAGAGGTGGAACGTATCCCCAACCATTGTATACATCGATGCACACTGTTTTTTGGGGTTTTTTGCACATTGTTTTTTGCACATTGGGTACTTAGATCTTTAGATCTCGAGTGTCATCTTTTATTTTTGATTTTTGATTTACTTAATCTTGTACTCTGGATACTGCTGAAAACTGTGAATTTCCTTCGGGATGAATAAAGTATCTATCTATCTATCTATCCATGCCCGTCATCAACACCATTGACCTAGATTTGGTTGGCTTGAAGCTCATCCTGGCCCAGCTTATGAGGTTTTCCAGACCTTGGAAGAAGGTTTGAAGGCTCTAATGGGGGGCTGCCACACACCGGACTTTGTCAAGGGTCCTGATCTGCTCTCCACCTCAGCTGCATTGACTGCCTTGGGAATCCCAACTTTTTGTATAGATATGTCAATCCAGGAATTCTTGAGGAATAACTGTCAGCTGTTAAGACGAGATGAGCGAGACGGATCGAAGCTGGTTGATGTTCTTAGAGTTCCCCTCCTTGGGAATGCAGACACTATCTGCACACCTCCACTGGTTGGTAGCGTTCCCTCTGCTGGGTCCTGGGGCAGAACTTGTCGTAGCTGCTTGAACCTTTTCTTGAACTTCCTTCCAGCTCCTTCACGTGAGATACCACTGGGGGGTAGATTCCACTTGTGGCGGCTCCTGGTGTTTCTCACGTCTTGGCCGAACCTCTCGCAAGTGTAGCTGATAATGATTTATGACACTGTCTGGAGCTGTCTGCCAGCATCTACTTTTGCTGTTGCTTCTACAGTTCTGACTGCATCTTCCTCGCCACCACCCACTTTGGTTTTTGGCTCAAGTCCACTTGACATGCTGATGTTGCACTACTCTGATCGGTGCAGGGGATTCTGGTTCTTAGAGGTTCTTGGCTCTGTGAGGGGATTCCAGGCAAGGCTCCTCATGCATCTCCGCGGGAAGGAACCTTTGTGTTGTGCTGCTCTCTCCAGGATTTCATTTTCACCTGGTGGATTTTCAGACCACACAGAGTCTTGAGTTCTCCTTCCCTCCCTCTCCTTCTCCTTTCTTGACCTGGTTGCTGTCATTCTGAACTGTGAACTATCTCTCCAGTGGTCGCCGGTCTGCTCTTGGTAGTGACCTGGCCTGTTCCTGGCTGTTACTGGCATAGACAGACAGATATTGTGTAGCACAAATATATCCCAAGGTACGATGGACACATTATATTCCACCGGTTCGTGGGGTGTTTTTGGGTCTGTCCACAGATAATTATGGTCAGCCTCCATGTCATTAAATTGTGAATTCTGTTTTTAGACCCATGGTTCCGTCTGTGATTTCCACAGAACAGAAATCACAGGGTTTTAACTCCTTGACAAATGGGACTATAGCTGTTAGACGGCATGGCTGCAAGGCATTCCTGTTCAAGCTAAAGAATAAAACAGAATTTTAAATTGCATAAGTGTACATAGAAACTGAACAAGTGTTAGACTTTATGTGCATTTAAATACCAACCGACATTTTATTACCACATAGCCACCTCTCTTTTTGTTCAACTTCAGGCACATTTCAAAAAGCGGCTTGCCTCTGACAAAGGAAGCCAAGAAAATGAAATCTGGGTCACACTGTGAGACATTTGCCTTTGTAGTGCACTTTTTTTGTTCTGCCATTACACTGTATTTTTTTTAAATTTCCCTCTATGACCTTTACAGTCCTCCTTATCCGTCAAGCTTTGCTCTGTTTGCAGTATTTGCCTTTTCCAGAACAGTATAATTTAACAAAAAATACAGGCAGTTCAGCTTTAAAACAGTGCTTTGGAGTTATTTCAAGGGAGATCATCCTCAGTGTGCTAATGGTTAACTGCGAGCTCATGCATAGTCATGGTCTTGTGTTAACACAATGATATAAAGAGGAAATAATGAGTACACCATGTTGGTTGAGGCTGATGGCCTAACACTGCAAGTACACATGGAATACATTTTAATCCAAGCCAAAGCATAAAACAGTGACACCTCCCCACCTTTCATCTTCCCTCCAACGTGTTCTGTGTTGTGAGAAACCACACAGATGTAGTCTGAGCATGCTGGCAACATGTATTTTATGTTTTTTTTTCCAACGTCCATGGCAGGCACATAAATATTTAAAGTCTAATCTCATGACAGCTCATTAATATCTTCATTAGTATGCATACATTACTGTGTACATGTATAGAAGGAGGGGAGAGCCATGACACGTTCCATTTAGGAGCTTGTGAAGTCTTGCGCTTACTCCCGAGCGCTGAAATTATAAGTCGGACCACACAGCATTAATCAGTGATGAGTCCACATATCATAGCCTCACTATGGTGATTAAGTATCTTATTTAGCAGCAAAGGAAATTTATGACTGGTGGCTCACAATATGTACACGGCTTACCAAAGCAGTGACATCACTTTACCGCGTTAAGGAAAAGCGAGGAAGCCGAAGGTGAAACAAGGTGGGGCTGAAACTGGGATTAGAAGAATCCCAATTTATAATACACACAGCATATCCTATTTAATAAAATTCTCTTTTAAATACCAGTCAGCTGTGTTGTGGAGAATGGGGACGATGTTACTATAAATGAAGAGTTACACAGACACTCCATGTGTAGTCCAGGGGCTCTGTGAGGAAAGAGCAATCGTTAAATTTCATTATAATTTGATTCACTTAAAGTTTTTCCAGTTAAATGATGCACAAGAACGGCATCTGTAATCCTATTTTTAACTCTCACCCCTGGTTATCTGCACATCCATTATCACACTGCAGACAGTTACACAATCAATAGTAAATTATCAACAACAAAAATCCTTCTATATGGATCTAGGACTGTTTTTTTTTTTTCTCATTGGAGTCTGTGGCCCTAATTTATATCTCCATGGCTGTCCTTGACATAAATACATTTGAAAAGCAATGATGTAACCAATATAGCTAATCGGAATTTTACACACTCAAATCAGTGTTTTCAGAAATCTGAAAACGCTGAATGAATAGCTCTTCTTCGCCCAAAATGCCAGATGGAAGCGTTAAATTCCACCGCATTCAATGTGTTCTTTTTATGTTTGGCGATTTAAAAATGTGATTCATCCAGAATGGTAATGTTAAACAAAATAAGCCAGGAACGTTAGAGCGATGTCATGCTTTACGGTGACATTTCGTAAATGACAAACAATAGCATTGAGTTGTAACTGGATAACATCAAGGCTTTTCACTTTAATGCACAGAACCAGTCTGTGCTGTCACCACATTTTGGAAGGGTTAATGATGGGCTGGCCTTATTGTGTTGTAAACACACTGCCTCTGTTGAACACATCATTTATGACATAATAAGTGCTTTGTACTCCATTTTCTCACTTACAAACGCCTATAGGGCAATGACTCTCATCCTATAATGATCATGAGATTACTATGCAATTGCAGTTTCCTCGTATGTGAATTGTCAGATTACTCAAGAGTAATTGTATTTTGTGATTCTGCATCAATTTCGAGTTTTAGAATACATTTTTCTATTATTTTGCTTGTCACTCAACATCTGCTATGCTTCCTGCACACTTAGAAATCTTTAATTTGGTTGTTGCTATACTCATTAAAACTGAATATGCTGATTGATTTAGGCTTTTATGTAACTTCACGGTAAAAGGAACCTGATGCAACATGTCTCTCAGCTCAACTCCCTTTTGAAACACTGCACACAGAAATAACATGACCAATAAACGACAAGCTAAACCAGTTCTCTACCTATGCGTCGTGTGTGTTCCTAAATCAGTCGCATTGGCAAAATTGTAAATTTCTTAGCCTCTGCTCTGCTGAAACTGCAGCAATCCAACGTTTACCGAGACTGGATGGTGGCACATTTGTTCAGTCTGTATGCGGTCGAGTGTAATGTGCAGGCCACAGGAGTGCTGTTCACTTTATTAACTTGTGCTAGGAAGCTACATAATGCACTTGAACTTGTGTTGCTTTCCATTCTCGGCCAGCTGAGGATGGAAATGGTCCTTACCCCGTGTTCACACTGAGACCAGCCCAGTCAGCCCGTCGCCACCAGGCCATTCATTTCTAATAGAGCTGGACCACCGGGGATGTGTGGATGTCTGCAGCCATGCATGCCGGCTGAAAAACTTGAGGAATCGTGGAAATCTAATTAGGTGTTGATGACTGATCACTACCTAGTTTCCCATACAATTACATTTTATTTCTCGAATAACGTGGCAAATGGAGCACAGGCAAGACGCTGAGGAAAGCCATTTGGTGTGAAGCTTCCCAAGTCTCGACAGCTTTTATTGGAAAGATTACAAGAGTAAATATCAGAAAACTGTCCGTGGGGAATGGTTGCGTCCATCACTGGGGTTAATGATAAACTTTGAAGTCGATTTATTTTTGATTAAATGTTGCTTAATTGGTGCTTGCTAGCTAGCTATGTTAACTCCTCAAAATGATGTAATGGTATGAAAAGCAATACCAAAGCAATTAAAAATACATGATGTGCCTGTTCATAACTTTGTTACTGCAGATTGCTGCATAGATAAAATTAGAGCTTCTTGCACCAACATCAGTCAGTCAGAATAGAGGAACAGTGTAAATGCAGGGTTAGAGGTATTATGTTATCAGGTTAAAAATAGTAAGGATGACTGGGTAATGAATTGAACCATATTGAAATTGTGATGCACTGATAATTGTTTCATAATCCAATTATAGCCTCTTGAATAAAAATTGATTGTGGGGTCCCTGCTGAGTCTTACCACTAATGAAAATCTTCTTTCACTACCCTGGTAAACATCAAAAAGGCTAGAAGCGTGGTATTCCACACAGCTATTCCACATCAATAAAGTTAACCCCACTTTTTTTCCCCTACAAAGTCTTGGACCGAGCCTTGCCAAAACATGGCGTAATCCTGTTTTTGGCTTGTTCTTTTTGATGAAAGCGAGCTTTCAGGGAGTCGGCACATGCAGGCACATGCATGTTGTCAGTTGGAAGCTGTTCATCAGATTTTGTATCCATCCCTTATCCTGTCACACAAGCTTTACCGCGTACCCAAAAAATGGGGAGGGGGGGATGAAGACACAACACCATCCTGGCAAGTGGCAATGGCAATACAGCACCCTGACAAAGGATATGTATCAGAGAGGTTTCCAAGGAAGCCTTGAGCTGTCAAAGAATGGAGGCAGTCAGGCTGCTAAGATCTGCCTTCTCATTGAATTAAGCCAGCTGGAAACTACTGAGGTGTGTAGTAACAGGTTGGGTGGCACTACTGCTGCACAGTAGTCTCTTGCTTGTTCTTCAGCGTGCATTTTGTCGGCTAAAACTATGACTAAGAGCATCGGTCTGTGACACTTTTTTCAGGATGAAAACCAGACAAAAACGAAACAAATATGAGCCCCAAAACCGATGAAATATAACATTTTTGACAAAGAAATGGAAAAGAGACAACAATGCCAAAAATGAATAAAAACACAACTCCTGACCTCAGATGAACCATTGGCAAACTTGACTCATGATATGAAACGCAGCACAAAAACAAAAGCTGGATAGAAAATATTGAAGCTATAATGAGGAATGTCGAGCAATCTTTATATAAAGGTCACTAACAAACACTGAGGAATTTACAGAGAGAGAAATATGACAGTGATGGGAAAATTCAAATGACTAAAATGTGACTAAAGCTAAAATTCAATTTAGTGAAAAGATTGAAAGTAAAACTAAATTGTCTGTCAAAATTAACCCCGTCGACCTTCTTTTGGTTTGGTTTTGGGTTGAAAACATGATGTTAAACTTCTCCCGATATGAAGGACGTAAAAGGATCTTTTCATTTCTGGTCATGATCACTTGGCTGGGTCGATCCAACAAAAGTGATTTGAGATTTGTGATAAATATAGCTTGGCTTTGAGATGAAGTGTTCAAATCACACAGGATCGTATAAGGCGCACCGCTGGTGTACCGTGTCGGATGAGGCAAAAAATAGAGCCAGTTTGAAACTCGACACACACCTGTTCCCAGCTTTAACCGCACTCCAGCGTTTGCTCGCCTGTCACCGACAATGAATTTCAATGCCATTATTCTAACGGTGTCACACTCCTGATATATGATCCTTACCTTTTTTTTTCCCCTCTAAATGTTGACATGTGACCCCATCAACCAAAAACATCTACACAGGGCCTCCCACGCTTTTTTTTTTTTTTTTTTTATGGCTGTGAGGGCTCGGGTTTTATTTCTTCTTTTCTTCTTTTTTTTCCACTCACATCTTCCCCCCGCTCTGTGGTAATTCTGTCAAGTGTACTCTCAATGTGACACGTTGCGCAGGGGAAATTGACAAATGTGGAAGCACAGAGACAGAACCGGTCTCTTTAATGTTTCCATCGAACAGAAGTGATTGTCACTCTGTTTAAAAAGACGCTGTTTCTCATCTTCTCTCCTTGTTTCCCTTTGCTTCTCGGTTGTCGATGGTTATAAGTGCCTTACTGCTAACAGGTTGCCTCATTCCAGTCAAGCTAGCCAGCTGGCAGAACACGCTGTTGTTTGATGTGTTGAGTCTTAGACGTGGAAACTAAGTACCAGCATCTATGTAACGTATTTCAACAGACATAACTTTATTTTAGTACACAGTATAGAGCTGTACTTCCTCAGATTATGTGATGTTTGATTGAGGCACAGCAACAGCAACAACACTAATAACAAGAATTGGCGAAAGTTTGTGAAGAAACTTTAAATGTGCTTGTGCGGCTGTGTGCTGAACTGGCGCTCCCTTTGCTCTGCCAAATGTAGGTGGTTGTAAAAGGTTGCAGTGGTATTCAGAGTAATTGGTAGGGGGTTGCTATGGTGTTCAGAGTGGTTGCACAGTGGTTGTTGGGGTACTGTAGGTGGTTGCTGGGTAGTTGCTATGGTGTTTGGGGCGGTTGCTAGGATGCTGTCAGGAGGTTGCGCGGTGGTTGTGATGTTCCCGATGGTTGCTAGGGCATTGCTACGCTGTTGCCGTGGTGTTCCAAATGGTTGCTAGAGTGATTTAAGGCAGTAGCTACGGTGTTCAGAGTGGCTGCTTGGGGGTTGCACAGCAGTTGTTAGGATACTGTAGGTGGTTGCTAGGCAGTTGCTATGGAGTTTTGGGTGGTTGCAAGGATGTTGTCAGGAGGTTGCTGTAATGTTCCTGATGGTTGTTAGGACATTGCTAGGTGGTTGCTGTGGTGTTCCAAATGGTTGTTAGGGTGATGTAAGGCAGTTGCTATGGCGTTTTGTGTGGTTGCTAGGGTGTTGTTAGACAGTTGCTGTGATGTTCCTGATGGTTGCTAGGGCTTTGCTTGGCAGTTGCTGTGGTGTTCTGGGTGATTGCTAGGGAGTTGCCAGGTGATAGCTATGATGTTCTTGATGGTTGCCAGGGCATTGCAAAGGGGTTGCTGTGGTGTTTGTGATGGTAGCTAGGGCGTTGCTAGGTGGTTGATGTTTGCAGATGTAGATGTTCATCCAGATTGAGACACAACAACAACACTAATAATAACAATGATAATATAATAATAATAATAATAATAACAACAACAACAACAATAATAATAATAATAATAATCACGCTCATCATAATATATAATTTCTAATTTTATTTGTTTTGTTTCACCCTGTTTACCCTGTGTTTTCTTTTTATTTTATGTGCTTTGTTTGTTTACATTCGCTGATTATTTGACGTTTGTATTTGCTTCTTATGTTTACTAAGATGAGATTCCATCCATAAGCCTCTTGGGGTTTGTAAATTTCACCTATACAATTATCTTTTTTATTTGTTGTGTTGTTAGGATTTTTTTTCTACTGTGGGGAAAAAAAATCAAATAAATGATACTTAAATCCATTTGCAAACTTAAAATGTAAACATCCCTATTTAATACCAAAACTAAATGGAGAAAAAAAAAACTTCGTTGTACTTTGTGAGACGTAGCTGCTGTTTGTCAGACTTGGCTGGAGTTTGATGGATTCAGTTTGTTTCTCATGGATGGACGAAGTCGGGGTCTGCTGTCAGCTTTAGTCGCAGTTAGCAGGACACTGACTGAATTTGTCAGTCTGTCCTACTTTTTGACTTAGACAACTCAAAGGACTCGAAGTTTGTCAACAGCAATCATAATACATTTCATTTCCATTTGGACTTCATGGTACTCAGGTACTCCTTTGCAGGAACCAGCAGTGTTTACATGTTTTCATGTACACACAAAATGAGCGCTATGTAAAAATAATGTGGAGAAAAAATGTAATAAGTCATAGTTGTACTTTGTTGGATTTCAACAGAGGTCACCAGACTTTGTCCTTTGTCAGACTTTGACAGACTGTCTCATTAGCTGGATTTTGTCAGATCTTTGATGTGGACTGGCCTCAGGATGGGGTTTGACAGAATAAAGGACTATTCATACAGGCTCCGGCTCTGGATTTTCACCTTTCTTAGAAAAAGTTTGCAAGTGTGTATCACTAGCTGAGGTTATGCTGCAGTAATACAGTGTAAATACAAGCTCATTTTGTCAGTAGTTGATTGCGATATTAGCTCCTTTTGTTTGCTTGCAGCTGTCATGACTTGTCATATAACTCTCTATTCTCGGATATCAACAGCTCCATATTCATCCGCCGGTTCTGGACATACGATCCAAAGCTAATCCGATTGGTCGTTTTCTTTTCTTTCTTTCTGCCCTTTTAAAAAATAAAAAGATGGATCTTGTCAGTGCAGTATCTCAGACTTGGTGTGAGGGTGAGTGTTTGTTGCTGAAAGTTCGGACTTGGCATGAATCTTAGCTTAAGATGTGTTGTGGTCGACTGAAAATTGAGTGTGTCAGACTTGGCTCGGAGTTTCCAGCTGCACTTTCTCAAAAAGTCAGACAAAGTACTCTTGAGAATGGTTAACTAATATCAATACAGCTAAGACTGACAAGAGTAGGCTACATTTAAGCCTGACAATGTACACCTAAAGGTCACAAAGACAGCTGAGGATATCCTAAAAGGCCAAAGTCCACCAGGTAGACTCGTCTTTACCTAAATAGTGAGCGTGACGTTGAGATCCCTATGAATCTACGGCATACATAGAGTTTTTTACCAATGTAAAGATAACACTGAGGGCATTTGAGCTCCTGCAACCATTGCTTTGCCTGTTTCTGCCTGTTTTTCCCCCCAAACCATCTGTCCTTGTAAGCTTTTCACTGCTGTGACCTCCAGCAATGTCACAGACTAATATCCCAACTGTGGGATGTTTCCAGGATCTCACCAGTTCAAAGCAGATGTAAGAGGATCATGCGGTCACATGTTGAGAAGGTATTTTTGGGGCCGGAGTTTTATGACGATGATTACATCAGTTTTCATCTTCCTCTGATTTCAAAGTGTGCAGCTGCCAAGAATCACAACAATCAGACTCAGGATGGTGTGATGAACGTTAATCCACAGTTATTCAATGCAAGAACATGATTTTAAATCATTTCCGCCTATCTCAATGTACACTACTCAGTCTGAAACACACTCTGTCTCAAAGTAGTTTGACTGTTCAGTATCCTGTTCCGATCGGCTGTGGTGTATTTCTGCACTGTCTTTAAATACCCCTCTCATTTATATGCATGCTATGTATGTAAATTCAGTTTTTTTTTTTTTACACTGTAAAAGTGGCACTTGATGACAGGCAGGGCTTCTATAAATGGATCTCTCACACTGGAAGTCAAACAATGAATAGGTGGACAGACACGGCATTTGTTTCCAAAATTGCAAGGGTCACGGGGTTTCTTTTCATCCCAGCTTCTGGCAATTTTATGATGTTTTTTTTGCAAAATCATAGCTTCATAATTGCGCCCTCACCTGTCAGCCCTGCTCCACCGTCACTTTCTAACCTCGGCGCCGCTGTTACCCATGCAAGGCGGCGTTTCGTTTTGCAGAGTTTAAAGGGGCATTACGTTATCGGTGGCGTATTTTTGACCTCTGTTGACAAGAACTAGGAATTCCAGCATAATTGACAGGACTTGTCGTCTCCTACACAAGTTCACCAGAGAGCTAGAGTGACCTGTAATCGACACACAAGCACAGTCACGTTCTCATAACAGAGAGTTGACAGCTTTCTAATTAGTGCGCCCCTGATGAAGATTTGGAGTTGATACGCGTTGGTAGTTGCTTTGCTCAAAGGATAAATTACTCAAAGACGGAATGCCTTAGTTTTCTCCATGGTTGTCTACATCACCTAAAGACTAACATCAAGCAAAGGTTCCAGGATTTAAGCACAAATCCTTCAGAAACATCTGGAGAGGTAATTTATCACTGTGGAAATAGTGTCATAATGCTAGAGCTTTGTCATTTTGCTTGAGAATGAAGCTTTTTTTTTTGGAGTGAAATGCTAGAAGGTGGAGAGCTTTGCCCAAAATGGAGTATGGCCCATAACTGAGTTTTGAAAGCCAGAATTCCCAGCTCCTGGCTGAGCAATTATTCATTTATCGGTAGTGATCAACATCCCTGTCAACTCCCCACAGAAGTACCGAGCTAAAATCTTCAACATCCAACCTAACCAGTGTTTTGACATGTTAACTTCACGTCTCTGCTGATCTTTTTCCCAAAGCAAGCAGTCGCTTTTTTAGAACACCGATATTATTTTTCTCACTTTTTCTCGAGCCGTTGGTTTCCATTCATCCCACTAAGATATGAAAACCCCACAAACCCCACATCCCACTAAGATATGAAAACCCCACAAACCCCACATCCCACTAAGATATGAAAACTATATGAGATATGAAATATGAGATATAGATAGATAGATAGATAGATAGATAGATAGATAGATAGATTTTTATTGTCATTGCACAATCATATACGTATAATAATGCAACGAAATTAGGGCTCAGTCCTTTCGGTGCAGGGGAGAATAGAAAGCATCGTGCATCTTGCTAGTTGAATAGCCAAGTCCAGTAATAGATGGCTGCAGCCATGTCTCTGATATCAGAAAAAAATTCAACAGTCACGGAAACACTTGTTGGATGTGCAAGCACAGTTCGTCATCCCGTGTTCGCCATGGACCTGGCGCTGGAAAAAGCTGGGAGGCGGCGGCCCAAAGGGCTGTCCTTTCAGCCGTGTCAACGCACCGGCCCTGCAGCCTCGGCGTCCTCCGGAATGTCCTGGCAGCGACGAAAGTCCGGTGAAATTGGCATCCCGCAGCGCAATCCCAAGCTCAAAAGGTCCTGATAACTGTTGTTTCCTTTGCTTGTTTACGTTTCCTCCTGGACTTGTCGCTGGGAAGAACTATCCACGGAGACCCCGGTGTTCTAACGGCATCCTCCGGAATGTCCTGGTAGCGATGAAAGTCCGGCGAAATTGGTACCTCGCAGCACAATCCCAAGCTCAAAAGGTGCTGACGACTGTACGCATACATTGCCCAACATAAGGTGGTGTTTTGAGATAAAAACACAACTGTTCACACATACAAAAACATATAATACGGCACCGAGAGTGGAGAGCTGTAGCCGCTGCGTCTATGCGCGCCGCCATGACTTCCAGTGTGAGAGATCCATTTATAGATATGCATTTACTGCATTGATCTAATGTATATTTGCATTGACTTAATGTGTATTTGCTCTTTTTTGTTGGTTTGTTGAAATTTTTTCTATTTTTTATGTAATCAAATTTTGAGGTGGGATTCTCTTATAAGCCCCTAGGGGTTTTCTGTATCTCACCTGCACAATCTATTGTTATTTCATTCTTGTTCTGATGTTTTGCTTTTAATGTGCTTAAAATAATAATAAAAAAATAAATAAAATTTCACAGACTTTAAACTTTTTATTACCGTAATGAAGTCCTCCTCGTTAGGTTTCTTGATGACTTGAAATTGGGCGGAGTGAAACAGAAAATAGTCTTTGGGGAAACGTTTGCTTTGCACGGTGAAATATTTGGTTGTGTGGTTTATCAAAGGCAAGAACTTCGCCTTCGTTAGCCGTGCGGCGGCTGTTTCAACCAAAAATGTAAATTTGAAAATCAAGGGATTTCGATTGTATGCTGTGAAATCTTTAGCAATTAGTAATTTGCAAAATGGTTTGTTGCAAAGTAAAAAAAATCACCGGTATGGTCCTTTTAATTCATTTTGATAAGCCTTGTGCTTCCTGTTTCACTGAAAATAAAAGAAAAAATGTGTTGTTTTCATACAGTTTGCCTCCCAGTCTAGCTAGCCGGCTGAACACACTGAATAAATGCCTGTGTGCAATGTTCTTTTTTCACGTTACCCAGCTGAGCTATTCTGTACTGACCCGCTCAAACATTCACAGTAATTACCTTCACATGATTTTGGCTTTGTGTTTCTCCTCTCATTAAGATTGCAGTTGAAATACATTATTTAACAGTTTCTATCTCCCTCCCTCCCGCCTCTCTCTCCCTGCCTCTCGCTGTTTCTCTCTCCCCTCTGTCTCTCCTTTTCTCTCTCTCTCCCTCCTCCTTCTCTTTAATCTGACTTTCCTCTAGGTAAGTGTCAGTCAACAATGTGTGGATTATTCCAGTCAGCTGTGAACTCCTGCAGGCGCCTTCTCTTTGTGCATCCTTCTATGATTCTGCCATCAGGTTTGAAAAGACTGCCCCTTTACGCTACCTCTGTATGTTGTGATTTTGATCTAAGCATAAAGGCAGCTTGCCCAGAGAGGGAAGCCTCATGCCGCGGGACGCCGCGGTGGTCCGTCTTCTGTCTTCAAGTATCTCTGGACACTTTTGAAAAGCCCTTCGGCCCGAGCCGTGTGGGGATAAAACCCAGTTCTGCTGCGGCTCAAAGCTCTGACCTTTGCCAAAAGTTTGTTGCGCCTGTTGTCTCGACTTGATTCTCAAACTTTGTTGACTTTGGGAGCCTCCACGGAAACTGAGTGGCTATTTGAGAAACCTTTATTTGTCTGTTTTCAGGAGGCCTTGCTGTGTAATCAGTGCTGGCCTCTGCAGTTTCTTCTCTCTGTTGATCCCGACAGAAATCTGTGCTGATCACTGATTCCCTGTCAGTGTACGGTAATTAGATATTGATAGCTCAAAATAGAAGGTACTCACATGCTTAATATTATTTTTGAGTGCCATCAGTTTTGTTTTCTGTCACTTTAAGGCAATATTACAGTGCAGTCACATTTTTTCATCATTTTAATCAGAGTTCATACTAAGAATTGATGTTTGACCATCATATTGGTTTACAAAACCTGCAGTGAATGACCAGTGAATGAACCCTCTGTGGAAATTTGGTGATTGCAACCACAGTCAAATCTATAGACAACAAGAGCGTAGCCACTGTGGGGTTAATAAACATGCAGCTTAACATTTTCAACACCACCAAGGTGGATTTCCTGTCGAAAATGTGTGATCTAGCTTTAAGGTGCTGCTTCTTTTTAGTGTTTGGCTGTGATTGCCGGTGGTTGTGTTTGCTGTTTCCAGGTTTTGTTTTGTTTTGTTGTGATTATTATTATTATTATTATTATTATTGCAGTTGCTGCGGTGCTGCTAGGTGGCTGCTACACAGCTTGTGGTTCTCTTTGTGTGCAATTTCTAGTTTCTTTATTTATATTTGTATGGCTTATTTGAGAGGGGCAGTTACAATATACCTAGGTAATGGAAGTGTTGTGTTTATAGCTGATGTTAATTTGCAGCAGCATTCCCTGGAAAAGCTTTTGGGACAATAGGATATTAAAAGCAGTAAAATATTAATAGAAAAAGAAAGAGAACAGAAAACGAAATACAGTGAGATACCGTAACACGTACATTTAGAAATAGCTTAGCTGCATTAGAATTAGAAATAGATATTCATTCATTCATTCATTCATCTTCTAAACCGCTTATCCTCACTAGGGTCGCGGGGGGGTGCTGGAGCCAATCCCAGCGCACATAGGGCGAAGGCAGTGAAACACCCTGGACAGGTCGCCAGTCCATCACAGGGCAGACAGACAAACACTGACATTCACACACACAGTCATACCTAGGGGCAATTTAGCTTCTCCAATTCACCTAACCTGCATGTCTTTGGACGGTGGGAGGAAACCGGAGTGCCCGGAGGAAACCCACGCAGACACGGGGAGAACATGCAAACTCCACACAGAAAGGACCTTGGGTGGGAATCGAACCCAGGACCTTCTCACTGTGAGGCGACAGTGCTAACCACTGCACCACCGTGCCGCCCTAGAAATAGATATTGCTATACAAAAAAAAAAAAAAAAAAAGGCTTGACATTAGACTCAGGACAAGTTAGACAATAGGTCACAGCTAATTCAAACATTTAAATATATGCATTAGATCATGAAAATCAATGAATTTGGCCAAAAAAATCAGGATTTTCATGGCCGGGTTTAACAGTTACTGACTGGTTGGCCTTGGACCAGGTGGTTAAATTTGTAGAGTCCAAAAAAAAAAGCTTTTTTAATTAAGAAACAGCAAGGCATAACCAAACATCAGGCAGTTTCTTGTTTTGAAACAGCCGAAGTTAGCCTTAATCATTTCACAAATCTTCTTAGTATAAACCTTTAAGGGTTCCATGTGATTGTTGGGTGATGACTAAGCAGTGGCGAGATAATTAAAAGTGATTTGTGAGGCATTACCAGGCGGTTGTTATTATATAGTTTGGAGCTGATTTACTCAGCTGTTGGTTGGGAATGGAGTGTTTAGTGTCTCACAGGGTGCTAACAGGTGAATACTGTTGGTTGTGTGTGTGTGTGTTTGGACAGGTTAACTGTGCATGTCACATCTCGTATAGAACTTACACTTAGTGGTTTAATACACAGGTATAATACCCAGTGTGTCTCTCTGTCACTATGAATCCTCACCAAACATCATGTATTCTCAGGGAGCAGCGGCTGTTTGACCACTTCTGGGCGTGTTGACTTGCCGCCGCAAGTGGGAGTTAGTCTACTTTGTCCGACCTAAATATTTTGATATTCAAAGAGTTGAGACAGCACTGTAGACTTTTAATAACCGGGACACGGAGCTGGAGGAATGCGCTTCAATCAAATCCAAATTCACGGAGAAAAAAAATCACTGGTAAATCCGTCTTGATCGTTTGCACGGGACACCAGCAATATCTGCCTCCTTCCTCCAGGCAGCATTTCTCTTATCGGTGTCCTGATAGGTAGGGAGAGGGAATATTCACACCGCTCCGGAAATCAAGACTCTGTGATAATTAATTTATCCTCAAAAGGCAAAGCTGCTTGGACAGCTAATCTTACGTCCCGGTAATGAGAGAGAGAGAGAGAGAGCGTGAGTCGAGGCGTGGCCCGGGCGGCGTCCTCTCTGGCCAAACAGAGCGCCACAGAACCGCCACATCTTTGGAGCGTGGAGTTAATTAAACAATAAAACTCACTGGCCCACATTCATAAAAGGCGCTGGCAGTTTTAACATTGCGTAAGAGTGCACTACCGCATTGCTCGGCGTTCTCCTCATTCATAATTTATCACAGAGTTTTACACCCTCCACTATTTTGGCACCGCCGCCTCCTCCTGCTCATTTGCATGTCCCGTAAGCGATGCAGAGCAGCACACCGCCGTGCAAAAAATAACCACCATCTTTTGTCAGATGGTAATTCCACTTCAAGTTCAGCGCTTCCACTTAATAAGCTAATAATTAATTTATTAAAGTTATGACTATTGTTAAAAAAAAAAAAAAAAAACAGCTCTAAACTGAGACCGATGTTTAATGCTGTCCTTGGAAACGTGGATTTCTGTAGTAAGAGTAATACGACAATGGGCTCATTTATATATTTAATTATGGTTGATTAGTAGGCCTCTTAATTAAATGCCACTCCCCAAGTCACTTTGCCTCGGCGCTGCGGTTGCATCAGTGGGAGTGCGTGAGGAAGACGGCGGTTCCCTGGAGGAGGAAAACCCCAGATTGGGTGACAAAACCTCTTCTTTCAAACTCCTGCCGGCGAAAATCTTTGCCTTCCTCGTCTCTCTGGCGGCTTGCCTCCCATCGAGCTCCCACACACGGCCGATTATGGCGGCTTGTTAAATATGTATACGCTCATTAACATCTTTATTTTTATTTTCACTGGCGTTTGCCCCCCCGGACAATAACGCCACGGCGATGCGACTCCGTGGCGCCGATCAGCACCGCAGTGACTTTACGACTCACCTCAGATTACCGTGCCGTTAAGCCGGCGTGGCGCAAAGCTGTTACTGCCGGCTTTTATGAACACAGGCCACGAGCTTTAGAAGTAGTTCTAGCATTAACTATGCAGGAAGGGGGAAAAAAAAAGAAAAACATCAATAGTCAGCTTCCCTTTGTATGACAGATCAGCGTGGAAAAAAACCCTGTGTTTAAAATAAGAGCCTTGGCCTTGAGAAGAGTGTTATAGAGTTTATAGCAAAATTGAACTTTGGCAAAATATTGTATAGTTATCTGGACGTGATGCGAGTCCACATGGTGGGGAGATATCCTCATTAGCTGCTCTGTGCTCCTCTGGGCTGCTCATCCACAACACTGCATTTCTATCTGTCCATTCACTTCCACAGGAAAACTCAGCAGCTCCCACATTAACACCTGTAGTACATCTTATTGGAGCAAGTCCCACTACCCTTTGTGTGTAAGCATGCTTGTGTGTGTGTGTGTGTGTGTGTGTGTAATTGCAATTATTTGCGAAAGCACTACAAGGTCATTTCTTCCCAGTGCAAGGCAGCTACGCACAAGTTACCTGCAGACACTACCTGAGTCGTTTAACTTCCTCAAAAAAATAGATTCCAGGACTTTTTTTTTTTTTTTTTTATTGACATAATCCAAATTGTTGGTCTTCACTTATGTGCTAAAAGTGTTATTTTGGGACCTGTCTCACTGCTCAGTGGAAGTCAGTGGACAGACTAATGAGGATATCTCACCTCCATGTGGACTCACGTCACACACAGGCAGCTACACCACCCAAGCTCAGCTCACTTCAATCAAACTGTAGGGACAACACTGAATACCTGGTTTTTGTTTTATCAAAATGGTCTAATTTATTATTATTATTATTATTTTTTAAATATTGATCCTCAAAAACCATCACTGACCTAGTAGCCGTGGCTGGTTTTGCACTTTCCTCTTGATGAATGAAAATAAGTGAGGTTTGATGTTCGGCACATTATGAGTCAGTATCAATGCTCTGGGTCGCCGCGTGATTTTTTCACACTTCACACGATAGGAAATAAGCTGGATGTGGATGAAAAAAAATAAAAAAATTAAAACAAAAACATATAGTGTATCTTGTATTTCCTGCAATCACAGTTCAGTGTATGCGGAACATTACGGCATCATCTGCATACGTGTGTGTCGGTGTGTGTTAGTTCAAATCAACTGTATACACTGCAAAAACTCAAAATCTTACCAAGATTATTTGTCTTATTTCAAGTCAAAAATGTCTTATTACTAGTCCAAATATCTCATTACACTTAAAATAAGACATGGTCACCTCAGAAGTAACTTGTTTTTAGACAACTGTCTCTTGTTTCAAGTGAAAATTTGCTTGTTTCATTGGCAAAATTTGTTTCTTGTTTCTAGCTAATTTTCACTTATTTTAAGTGAATTTTCACTTTTTCCACTGGCAAATTTTGCCAATGAAACAAGCAAATTTTCACAAGTGAAAATTGTCTAAAAACAAATTATTTCTGAGGTGATCATGTCTTATTTTAAGTGTAATGAGATATTTTGACTAGAAATAAGACATTTTTGACTTGAAATAAGACAAATAATCTCAGTAAGATTTTGAGTTTTTGCAGCGTAGCCAATGCAGAGCGCAACAATGCTGTGGTGAAGCAACATAAAGTATTTATTTATTTATGTATTTTTTTATTTTTTGGAGTTTACAGATTATTGTAGCCTTTGAGTTTCCGTCAGGATTTTGCCGAATCAGTTATGAACATATATAATGCGCCGCTGTGTATGCATGTGTATGTGTACGTGTGTATCTGTGTTCACTCTGCTAATGGTTTTTGCAAAGGCGCTCCAGCAACTCTCTTCCGTCGTCATCTCCACACACACACACACACACACACACACACACGTGCACACCTATCCCCCTCCAATGGTCATTAAAAGCCCGCGTCATGAGGGGCATATCCCTGACAGCACCCGCCAAGGCCATTATCTGCCACCCTGTCCTAGACGGGTGCTTTGGCATACATCTGAGCAATTAGGCCAGATTATTGGCAACCTTCTTTGGCCTTGCCCCATTATCAAGACTACTAATTACTAGTAGTGTTCAGCGCTTCCTCTCTCTCTCTCTCTCTCTCCTGCCTCTGTCTGTGCCGTGGAGGCAGGCAGGCGGGGTAGAGCGGGTCAGAGGAGGGAAGAGCAGGGGGAAAAAAAAAGAAAAGATGGAAGAGAGAAGACGGAGGAGGGAGGCGGCTGGCCAAAGGTGTGGGGTTTCATTATCTGCAGCCACAGGGGGGGGATGTGGCAGTTCAATGACACCTTCCATTTAAGACACCTGTATACGGCGGAGGTGTGCGCGTGTGTGTGGGGACCCCATGGGAAATATTTTTGTCAGTAGAAGCAGTTTCAGAGTGTCATCGCCAGGCTGATTGAAGTCTTTTCAAGGCATAATGACGGCTGATGACTCCATGTTGGGGAGCTGCCGGCTTGTCTGTTGGTTTTGGGAGAGCGGGAAATTATGCCTGGAGGGCAGTGGGAGGCTTTAATGGGGAATGGCACACAAACAAGGCACATGTGGACACGCGTGCACGTGTACTCACACATGTGAATATGCGTGCACACACACACACACACACACACCTTTTTACTAGTTGCAGTGGTAACCAAACATTTTGGCACAGACAGTGTTGTGGCAAAATGCAACACGGGCGGTGGGCCACAGGTCTAAAATGCTTAATGTGTCTTCTAATGAGCCGATTAATTATTTTTCTCAAAATAACTTCTTAGATGTTATTAGATTAATAATGAATGTGCCAAATATAGAACAGGGCCATTTTCTTTCTGTTTTCATGAAGGGCCACGGTCATTATCCCATTGATTACTCACCATTCACAGCATTTTTCATGCATGTACTCTTGGTTGTTAAAAATTGGAACCTGCCTCCTATGTACATTTATTACCAGTACTTCGCTCTTTAAAGGGATAGTTCACCCATTTAAAAAAAAAAAAAAAAAAAGATCTTTGACTTACTTTCTCGCTGTTATGTAGGACAGCAGTGGGCTCTTCCTCTCATTGTTACTGAGTGCTGGATGCTAAATGCTAACTGTTAGCCTCCTTCCATCACTCCTTCCATCGTTTTGCCTTCCAAAACTAAAATGCACAGACAAACTACAGAGCGCACACGGATGATAGTTTTGTTCAAATTTCTGTTTAAAACTATTTTTTTCCCGTCATCAACATCCAGAAAGATCCGGGGGGAGCAGTCGCCGCCACGGAGATGGAAGTAGATTGCTTGAGTTTGCTTTTGAACGCACGTTGGAGGACAGATATTACACCCTTCCCCATAAACAAAAGATGGCTGCCAAGTAATGTTGTGGCTAGCTCCTTCTTTTCCCTCCGTTCTCCTCTGTCTCATGTCCCCTGAACCTTTCAGGCTCCTGCCAGCCACCGTAGGACCCGAGGAGCAGCACAGAGCTTAGACCATGTAATAGTTTTATAAAACAGTCACATTTTTTTTTTCACACTATCTCGAGCTGTAAAAATTGTTTTACACATCATAATCAAACGTTTTTTTAAAAAATTGAGAGCATTAAGTTGGTTATTTTTCAGAACGTTAGCCGGGGGGAAGTCCACTTCAATGGCAGGAGGCTAACAGTTAGCATTTGGAGCATCCAGCTAGTATCCAGCACTCAGTAACAAAGAGAGGAAGATAGAACCACTACTGTCCTACAGAACAGCTGGGAGGGAGTGAGATAATATCCCATTTTTCAAAATGAGTGAACTATCCCTTTAAGTCGGTGACTACACCCAGACAAACTCTTGTGGGCTTTTCATCTTGCTGAAATGATTTTTTTTGGCCACTGATCAATAAGATGTGTTTCTAAACATCCAAAACATTTCCTTTAATGTATTTTATCAGCCCAAATTAAATGTGAACGAGTGCAAGCAGAGCTATTGATTGGCGGGTATTTTTTTGATTTAATAAAAAAAAAAAAAAAAAAAAAAAAAAAAGCGAGTGTTTTGACAGGCCAACTTTACTGAGATACTTTGCGTGACTTGGCTCTATTAGTGATATAACTGGGATTAATTAACCCACTTCCTGTTTTTCTGGTAATTTTCCCTTAACGGCTGCTTATCCTTTCCTCCCAAGCCAATACTCACTCACAGACAGGTGCGCACGTGCACACACACACACACACACACACACACACACATACACACTCTCTCCCTGCAGATTTGCTTTATCCACTCCATACATTTTTCTTGTCTTTGAAAAATTAAAGGTTAGTAAAAGTCTGGGAGATTTTTCAAAACTGGAGAAAACCTGCATGCTAAGGGAGCGGTCAGCGGAGGCACTGCTCTCTGGCTGCAGCTGGCATTACCATTACCAAAGGTCAGATATCACAGATAACTTTTTTTTTTTTTTTTTTTTTTTTTTTCTGAGCCACAAAAGGCCTAGACTCCACACACTCACCATGTGGGAAAAGAAGGTAAGAAGTGCTGTTTTGGAGATGGAGCGCTGAGTCACTCGGATTATCAACGTCATTTAGAAGCACTTTCCTCCCTCGCTGCTCCTCTTTCTTTTTAACCATCTTCACCCTCCCTTCGCCTTCTCTTCCTCCTCCAAGAAGTCATCCATAGCAGACCTTGCACAGCGTGGTGTCCGGGACAAAATGAAGACTTGTTCGTTGTCTCTGGCGGCTGAAGAGGCGGTCATCCCGGCTCACTCGTACTTTCTCGTCGGACAGAAACAGTTCTGGTTCTTGAACCGGTTCCGTCGGGGATTCTTGCGGCCAAGGTGCTAACCAGCGGATCGCTTGCATCGTTTGGAGAGGAACCATGGCGAGGAACCGTAAAGCCAAAGCCAGCTTAAATGTTGTGGCAGTCCGTGACTCAGGTTCAGGTTCAGGTTCCTTTATTCGTACCCGTAGGTAGATTTGTCCTGCAGTGAGTTGTCCAAACACACATACACATCCAAACATAGCATCAAAACAAACATAATAACCAGAAACCATGGTAATAAAGTGCTACGTAGATCAAGGCTCCACCAATAAACACTCGAATTTCCTAAAAAAACAAAATGACGAAGGGAAAATTGGTTTCATTCAGCGTCATTTTTCTCCAGGTCATTTTTGCAGTCTCTACACCTTCAGTTTTTTTTTTTTTTTTAACTCGTTGATAATTTGGTCCTGGCCTCCAGTCAACGCAGCCTTTTGCCAACTCTTAAGCAATTTCGAGATCCGATTTACTTCCTCTAGGACCCCCTGCTGTCTCTTCCTGTAATTCAGACGTCCAAATTGAAAGCAACACTTTTGTTTCTCCAGCAGACCACTGCACTGCTCTTCCATTTCTCTGCCGTCTCCTTTATTCCCCTGCAGAATAACACACTCTTGTTGTTGTCATGGTGCCCGCTTCAGATCCTGCAATTTTGCGGTTTCAGCCGGGAACCCGACGCGTTGGGTTCCAAGCCAATTTATTTGATTAGGTTTGTGAACCAGAACGAAACCGGTTCGTCGTCGGTCAGAAAGGCCTGTCCGAGGTTTCTGGAAGAGCAGAGACGGAGAGGAGGAAGGATCGGAGGAGACGACGTAAGAGACGCTGTTGACTGGCGTATTCACTTTACTTGTTGCATGTGAGAGTAGGGTGGCCATTTCCACAACACCAAAAAGGAGGACACTCTGGGGGGTGGCGATGCGGGCCCAGGGTGGGGGGTGGTGGTCGAGTCAAGTCCACCAGTGTTAATTTCATCAGCTATTTTCAATTTAGTTTTAGTTTTAGTCTAGTGTCAAATGCCCTTTTTACTTTTAGTCATATTTAGTCAACTTGAATTCTTTTTTGTTTAGTCAAATTTTAGTCGACGAAAACTTTTGGCATTTTAGTCTAGTTTTAGTCGAACAAAATCCAAAGTATTTTAGTCTAGTTTTAGTCAATATTCTTTTTTAGTCTTTCACCTGCATCATGTTGGCTTTTTTTTTTTAATTTAACAATATTTTAAATTATTATTTTAAAAATGTAAATTACTTATCAAACAGACCTAACAATTCAGCTACCAAGGAATGAGCAGTAGTATGCGTGTGATAACACAGATTGAAAAATAAGCCGAAGTGATCCCTCTTCTCTGAATAGACAAGCTAAGCCAGTGTGCTGCTGTTAGCCAGTGACTTCAGACTTCAGACAGCGCCACACACACACACACACACACACACACACACACACGCACACACGCACTCCGGCATGAGCACACAGCAGCGCAGGAGGAGAAAAACTAACGCGCATCCAATGAATGCACTTTCTGGATTGTAATTTAAAAGTCTATGACGAAAAATATGACTGATATCGATGTACAGTCCGGGCCAGCGTTGCGTTCAAGTGCCACTCCAAAAAGGAGGACAAATAAGCGTCCGGCTTGGCATTTAAATTCCGGACTGTCCGGCCTAAATCTGGACGTATGGCCACCCTAATGTGAGAGCAATGCCATTTGAGCCAAATAACCCCACAGAGATGCCCGTAAATGCGAGTCTCACTCCTCCTTCAAGCAAACTGGAAATGTCATCGATAGGAAACAACCACAAAACACGAGGTTTTATGGGTTCAGTGGATGTCGACACCCATCTCCGCTTCATTTTGGGGCGAGAGAGAGACGGCGGAGAGAGACATCGAGGAGAACCCAGGATGTCGCTGATACATCGTTTTTGAGTCATCAGCGTACCTTCATCAAAAGATTATATTTGAAAGTGACAGCATGTGGGATTGTCTCTATAAACACGAGAAGCATTTCTTGTAAAGAGTAATCTGAAGCCCCATGACCTCATTTGCTTGCTTATACCAATAAAAGAACGTCTGATGAAAAGCCGAACTTCACGTGGGATGAAACGCTGCGAGACACACGCCGGACAGCAGCGGCGGCGGCGGGGAAGAGACGCCGGGCGGCCTTTCCATCTCGAACGGAAGCCGCCGTGTGTCCGTTGAGGTGGGGGGGGTCCTCCTGCTGTGTTTTTGAACCTTCTGTCCGGCGGAAAGCCTTGTAAAATAAAAATAATAATAACCACGCCGGCCCTCTTCCAGCACTTCATTTGCATGTGCCGTTCCTCGCGGCGGCGGCGGCCGTGTGACGCAGCGACAAAAAGGCGTTTTTAACAGGGCTCCGATGAATTATCTATAACGACGACTGAATAAATCTTTAATCGCTGTAATGAACTTTAGAGTATGGATTTAAAAAGCCATTTAACTGATATATGACCCACGGAGGGCTCTCATACCAGGATAAATCAAAAAGGGGGGCTGAAGTCTTCACTCTCTGTTTACCAAGGACCGGTTGATTTGAATCACTGACTCTAGGACAGCGACTCCGTCTGCTGATAAGCGAGAAGAATAATCTTTTCGTATTTGAATCACAAAAACATCGAATCAATCGTCCCTTTTCAGGATAAAACACCACTGCCGGGACACCTGAACGCCTCATGGGACCTCACCTTTCTCCCTTTTTTTGTGTCTACCCGTCTGTCTTTTGCCCTCTGTGTCCCCGTCCCTCCCTCTGTCTCCAGGCTGCCAAACTGCCCAGACTGCAGTGATAAATACAAAGTGTGACATGGCAATGCTACGCCCCCGTGCACACACACACACACACACACAGGCACACACACACACACAGCGCTGACTTTGCTTAGCTTTTGAAAAACACCAGCCTAAGGTCAAGCACTTTATCAAGTTTTTTTTGGGGGGAGCCAGACCCCCGCCAGCACACGTCACGTTTAATACCTCCAGCCATTAATTGCCAGCATTCGTCAAGGCGCCTTCACTGTACGCAAGAAAATATGAGCGCCCCTTATTTATGTCTCTGTCAGCAGTTTCGTGTATGTGTTGTGTGCCTGTGTGTGTGTGTGTGTGTGTGAGGGTATTGCCACATTTGGGACCTCGCTCATATTTCAAGCGGAACAGAGATTGTCTATTTTACCTGTATATGTTACGTTTGTCGTTTTGATTTATAGGTTGACAAATGCCGAGCACCGCCGCTCATGCAGCGAGCGGGAACCGGCCGGCGGTCGCGCTTCTTTGGATTGGACTGGATTAGCCGGGCGAGCGTACACACACTCCTGATTCTGCAGAATTGCAATATGCAAGCAAATGAGCCACAAAATGTGCATGAGGCTGCGTGGTTATGAGCGCCGGTGGGGGCCGGCGTTGGCCTGTTCGCACCATCAGCTTTAAGTGGCCCTTTTTTTTTTTTGTAGACGTGCCGTTTTCAAAGCAGCCCTGCCGCAGCTTCATAACGGCATCCAGCAAATGTCAGTCACACGATGCTGATATTGTTGTCTAATAAGTGAAAACATGAAATAACTCTTTGGCTGGGCGTTTAATCTGAAAGAGCCTAATTGTTGCAATAATGGATTCTGATGAACTGTGGATGCGGACGCTCTGAGCCGAACACAAACAACAACAAAGTATGAAATATGAAGCGCCTTTCAACAAACTTCCATCTTTGGCCCCCCGCTCTGAAGCGCGATCCATCACTATCAATTACTTTTTCGATAAAGATGAATTGGTTTCATAGTTTCCCCGCAGAAGCTCCTCTTTTTTTATGTAGACGTCTGAAGCACTGATGCACAGTCGGTGCACCAACCTCATTTGAGCTGTGCTCTGCAAAGCGGTAGTTTAAGATGAGATCACAAGGCCCCGAAATCTAAAGTGTAACACTTTTCTCTCCGTTTGGCTTTTTCCCTGTGAGCCACTCGGTTTGGAGACTTCCCACCGCTCGGCCTTGCAGCAGAGGGGCGGCGGGATCAACATCCCGTCCCTGTTCAATTACAATCTGATTCTCTAACAAAACTTACAAAACGTGAGATTTCATAATTTTAAAATCATGAGGGGTATTTATTTTTTTCTTTTCTTTCTTTCTTTCTTTCTTTCTTTTTTTTTTTTTTTTGACAAGTGCCTGATTCCTTGTGGGAATTTCAGCCTCCCATTTGCACCTCAAAGGCATTCGCATGAAATCGTGTCTCTGTTGTCACAGATGGATCTGAAATTAGCCTTTATCCCACTGGCTGCTCATTTGCACTCGTCTTTGTTTCAGTCACTGGAGCCGCCCGACCCGCTATCAGTGGTGCCCTTTTTACTGGGGAGGGGGACATTAGGTATTCAAAGTACACTGCTGTTTACTGACAAGGCGGCGCAACCTTCCCTGCGGGGGCTGAAAGGTGCTCAGCTTTGACAATTACTCGGCTCAAAGTGACAGAGAACAACAACGACTAAGATGAAGCGGCGGCAATAACATTCGGCGGGGAACCCGCTAAAACAGCGGTGCCAATTCCCTTTACTAAGGAGCTGTCATCTTGCCAAATGATGCGCGTCACTGGCTTTCGCTTCCCTTTTTTTTTCCCGCTTCTGCTTTACAGAGTTGTTTATGCGTTTGAAAGCCTACTTATTGCAATCTTTGAACTCTTGCAGAAATCTTTTTCCATGGTGGAGATGCGTCTGACAGCTCGCTCCACACTTGGAGAAGTGCAATGTTTTGTGCGGAATAGATATTCATGTGGAACACAATGTCAAGTTAGCTTTGGCTGCCGTGGTAGTCAGAGGGAATGTGAGGCTGCACCGCGAAAAGCTTCACACGGCGCTGATCTCGGGTCACATGCACAAATGACTGGTGGTGACTGATGGCATGGCGGCGCAGGCTGTGAACACACTGGGAAGCCCGAGCCATGTAGCGGCAAGTAGCGCCCAAATGGACGACGTCATGGAAACACGCCTGGAGTCTGCGTGTTCTTCTCGGTCTCCTCCAGCAGGGCAGTGAGATTCATGAAGACTGTCATTTCATTGGGTGCCTATTGTCATCTGGCCGGGGACTACAGCAGGATATTAGCCATGTTGGCTAAAGCTGCCCTTTTTACTGTCATTGAATTGCAGTTAATTAATTGGGACTGTCCACGACATAATAAACTAATAAACTAAATTTCCCCCTTGACTATGGGGGTGTTAGTGGGATTGTCTACCTGTGCTAGAGAGTGCAGGCTGGAAAATGATTTTTGAAAGTAAGAAATTTCAATTCACCTGGTTGAGCCTCACCTCACTGACTGAGTTCCTTGAATGCAGGAAGTGGATTGATTTGTTGAACCTGGATATGGTTATCATGCATTGTCTTGATTAATTTTAGTCACACTGATACGACCAAAATAACGCACACTGGCTCTGCTTTTTGCCCCACAGTCCTGTACATCAGCGGTCCTCACCTGGAGTTCAGAAAAATGAGAAATATTTTAACCCCTTCAGACCCTGCGTCCATCGGAATGGACATGACATATTTCTGTCTCTAAACCAATAAATACTGGATAATTGAATGATGTCAGTAATGCTGGTTACTGGTTGGCTGGCTGGCTGGCTGGTCCTGATTATCCAATCATAATCATGTTATGACTTTTTTGAGCACGCTCTGAGAGAGGGACAGACATCGGACAAGACAAGCATGGCTGAGCGACTGCAGAGAGGGAGGAGTCAGTGCCCATTTTCAATAAAAAATATAAATTTATGTTCATGATGGCCAAACAAATTTTCTGTCAGCATAATTGTAACGGTTACAAGTGATAATATTTTAAGTAATTTTGAAGATACGTCATATGGTTAATTTACAGGATTTTTCTGATGTCCATTGCAATGGACAAGAAAAAATACTATTAAAAACATGAGTCAGCAAAAATGTGTTTTTTCCACTTTGTTTTTATGTTGGAGAGGAATCAGAATCAGTTTAAAAAAATTTTTTGCCCAGCAGAAAAAATTCAGGTCTGAAGGGGTTAATTTCGCTAGTATTTCATTCACAGGCCCAGCTGAGCATTTGCGTTCAAAATAATGAGCTTGATATATTTTTTTATTGAAATGTTATATATGGATACATTGAATTTTTTTTCTAAATGGGCTATTTAAGAGTGTCATGTTCATCTTTAGTGCATAATTGTGTTAATAAATGGAGTGGATCTTTCAAACACCAGAGGAATTTGGTGTTCTTTTCTAAGGCTTGCGTATTCATAAGAGCACTTTTATCTACTGGCTCCTTGCAGAGGAATATCTGGAATTAGTTCATGAATAGGAGGATCTTTTAAAGCCGTGATCATAAATCAGCTAAACGACTAAACCTGAGAGTTTGTAGGTTTGAGACGAATGAGCTGTTGCTGTTAGACTTGATCTTGCATTGAGGAACTGATATTTCCGGTCTTTATGTTAAAAACCGTCACCAAACTAATCCAGCAAACGAATCCATGAATAAGATCAAATCACTGAGTCGCTGTTATTGATCAACAAGCCTACTGACAAACTGTTGACATTATGACCATTTTGTGCCATGGAACAGCAAAAAAAAAAAAAAGAAAAAAAAATCATTATTACACTATTAACAGCTAAAGCAAACTCATGCTCCCAAGTCGGACGCCATTTTCAAACGCACCATTTGTGTTCAATGGTCCAGTGCGAGCTCAGTGTGCTCCAGTGTGCGCTGGTCTCCAACTCCACCAAGCAGACTGTAAAACAGGCCATGGATCAGGAGTTATGGGAGTAACATTACCCATCACAGTGGGAAAACGCTGCTTTCACTGCTGCTCGTGTGCCTCAGCCCTCCTGCCCTGCAGCATAATGTGTTGTCAGACAATGTGCCTCAGTTATCACATCCAGTCTGCTCCGTCCGTTCTGCACAAGCTGCTCACGTGGTAAACTACACCTGGCAACGAGTGTATTATGGGGGAAAAAATGGCAAATCATCAGGGGGCGCTGAAGATTTCACAACATACACTCAAATCATAAACATACACCCACCTTTTAATGTTAACGTCGTTTCATGTTTCATTTATTTGTTTCACACATGTACAAATACAAAGAGAAAGGTGGGGAATCACATAAAAAACAACAACAACAACAATAAAACAAGAAAAATATGTGTGAGGTGTGGTCAGAAACCTATAGAGGCTTATATGAAAACCACACCCCCAAAAAATACTAATGTTAAGATACACACAGTACAAAAATCACAAATACATATTCAATGTTCAAGTTGAAAATATCATGTAAAAAGAAAAAAAAAAGTAAAATCATAATTCATCAATACAAATAGA
Organism: Myripristis murdjan; assembly: GCF_902150065.1. Taxonomy (NCBI): domain Eukaryota; kingdom Metazoa; phylum Chordata; class Actinopteri; order Holocentriformes; family Holocentridae; genus Myripristis; species Myripristis murdjan. Next base: position 34,044,939 of record NC_043993.1, read on the forward strand.
CACATGATTTATACATTTAAAAAAAAGAAAAAATTTTTTTTAGAGTGGTTCTGTTTTTCTAAATCAATAAACTTCAGCAGAAGAGCATTTTTAAGTTTCTTTTTGTAAATGGACAATGACAAAGAAGAATCAGTTAAATGTACATAGTTATTCCACATCATAACACCACGATATTTAATAGAGAATTGACCACGGGATGTTTTATACAGTGGAACGTCATCACCATTTAGAAACCACAGAGCTAATAAAATGACAAAAAAAACAAAAAAAAAAAGATTAGCAGAGCTCTGTCTTGTATAAAAGCATTAATAATATAATATGGATGTTAATTACACAGATTCTATGTTTTTCTGTATTTTGATACTTTAATAATATAATATTGATGATAATTCCTAGTATAATACAATATATATGTAATATATAGGAACTCAAAGGGTAGGATCATATAAGTTTTTAACTTCTTCCTACTCCCTTTTGAACATGTGCTGGCCGTCTAGAGAATAACATTGAATTTATCTTTTTTTTTTTTTCTTCTACTATTACCCTGTTGTTGCATTGTCTGTTGTCCTTTATACAACATGTTCAAAATAAATAAATAAAAATAAATGAATAAATAAATAAATAGTATGCACATTCAGTAGATATTAAGCTTAAACATGAAAAATCTCTGGCACGGTCCATTTAAAGGTGGCCCATGTGTTCCCGTGTGGTATTTATTAAAGGATCTGTGTTCATGATGTCATTTCAGCCGCGGTAACGTATGAATGGCGTTCGTCTGAGCCCCTTCATTCACAGCCTCGTCCCTTCTGTCGGCGTGATTTTCCCCGAGACCGCTGAATGGGATATTAGCACAGGATACGACTTACGGATCCAATAAACATTTAGTACAAATTGGCCTCATTATGTAAGATGGCTTTGGGTCCACAGTCTGGGTATACATGGCCTTGTTAACCCCCTGAACCCCAAACCCGCCGGCGGGATAGAAAGACATGTATTTTTTAAAAAATCGCCAAAATTCAATCGTTTATCATAGCTGGAAGCTTTAAAAATGTATTTTTTCGTCGGAATTTGAATTTTCCGACGGTCCCTGAATGCAACATGTCCAACTTCTATTTAGTGGTAGAAAAAATGACGAAACTAAGCCTAAAAAAGTGATTTTTCATTCGAATCATTTTATTATACATGCTTCATTCAACAATTCGCCAAAAAAATAGTCGTTTACTCAATCCAGATCATTCAAAAAACAGAAAATTCTGCGGTCTTCAGCGGATCTGAGACATCTTGATTGATTCAGGTGTGCCCAACAGTCACGTGACAAAAATTCTCTGAATTTCAGTGTGTAGGCAGCAGTAGTAACATGGAAGGGCGCAAGGCAATCCAACCTGTACCTAAGTTTGTACAGGTTGGAAAAATGTTAATATTTCAGGAAATAAATCATGTGAAACCCTACTTTTTTTTTTCCTGGATCAGTGACACTTGTGGGCACCTGAAAAAATGTTCTGTACATTTATTCCAGTGTTTCTCGATTTTTGTAAAATAAATTATCCAAAAAAATCAGTTTGCCTTTTTTATATATATATATATATATATATATTTTTTTTTTTATTATTTATGGCACTATAACTCTTTCATACTGTGTGAAAGACATTTTTGAATGGCTTCAGGTGATAGCCACAGCTGTGCTGTTTCCATAGAGGTGCAGCACTTGTAATTGCAGTGAAAAAACAAGCCCACAGTGAGCCAAAATGTGAGGGGAGCAGAAAACACCCCAAAACTGCTTGGGGTTCAGAGGGTTAATTCATATATTAAAAAAAATAAAGAAATGAAACAAAAACAAGCCAGTCATTTTCATTGTGAATGAGGACGCCGCCGCCCCTTTGTCGCTGTGCATTCACTGATTTCCCAGCTCCTTATTATTCAGCCCATCTACACATAACAGCTACTTATAAAGCCATTGCTATTTCATGTGCTTTAGCTTGTGATTGCGGCAGCCGGGCTTCATCATAATGCAGCAATGTTAGCCTGCAGCACAGCCAGCGATTACCTGTCCCCTGAGCTGCCTGGTTGGCTGGCTCCCCGACTGGCTGGCTGGCTGGCTGGCTGGTTGGAGGTGTATTAATAAGGCCGTTCTCTTATTCTATCTATCTGAGGCTGCCACGTCGCCCGGGCCTGGACAGTAATTCATAATTTATAGCCTTGCTTTGGAGGTGTGTACAAGGCGTACACATGGATATCCATCAATGTGTGTGGGCACAAGAACGGACACACACACACACACACACAGATATATATTTGCTCGAACTGGCAGTCAGCTGCCTTGTCTTGGCCTGATAAGGCTAGTGTCTAAAGCCAACACATACCTGTGAACACAAATGATCACACTCACACACACACAAACACACACCGCTACACGTGCCGCCGCCGCTGGGAGTCTGACATACACACCGCGACACACACACACGTACACCGCCACGCACACAAACACACAGAGCTCGCCGCATTCGACATGCTGCTGACACGGCTTTAGCTCAGATTAGTCCGGATTAGATTGGATCTCGTGCAGAATTGGACAAATAATTGAAACTAAATTCTGCTCCCGACAATTATGAGATCCGAGGCCGTGCTTATTCATGGTTTGAGAGGCACGGGCACAAGCACACCCCTTGAAATGCGAGCTGCACTGAGGACATTTTGTGACGCAGTACGATTTATAGGTGTCACAGACCAACATATATATAAATGCAAATATATCTGCTTGGGTTGATGTAAAAATTCTCACGGATATATTCTAAAGTTTAACTATTTTCATTCCAAAATAATACAGTTAATTACTGTTTTCCCCAGAAATAGGCAGGGTTGTAATATTACTGGCAACCCAGGGAAGTGATAATAATATGGCACTCACCATATCAATTTAAACTTAAAGAAAAACCTGAACTTTGGTAGAGTGTTCGGTTGAATAGTTACCTGAGTCCACATGGTGGTGAAATATCCTCATTAGCTGCTCTGACCCTAACCCTGGGCTGCTAATCACACAACCCAGCCCAAGGTTTTTGTGTCACAGACCTGAACTATGATTTTTTGGAGTATCAATATTAACTTTTACAGAAACCAGCATGACTGGATATTTCCTTCTTGCAGAGTGAAATTCCTGTTTCCTTGAACTTTTTTACCAAATAAAGAGGTTTTTGAGCTCCTGTTCCCACCTCTGGCTGCTTTCCAGAATATATTTCTCCAGGGAAAACATGGAGTCAAAAAACCAGCTGTCACTGAAACAGGCGATTTTCAATCACACAACTGAAGTGACACATTACACTGCAAAATCTCAAAATCTTACCAAGATTATTTGTCTTATTTCTTATTTCAAGTCAAAAATGTCTTATATCTAGTCAAAATATCTCATTACACTTAAAATAAGACAAGATCACCTCAGAAGTAACTTCTTTTTAGACAATTGTCTCTTGTTTCAAGTGAAAATTTGCTTGTTTCATTGGCAAAATTTGTTTCTTGTTTCTAGCTAATTTTCACTTATTTCAAGTGAATTTTCACTTTTTCCACTGGCAAATTTTGCCAATGAAACAAGAAAATTGTCTAAAAACAAGTTACTTCTGAGGTGATCATGTCTTATTTTAAGTGTAATGAGATATTTTGACTAGTAATAAGACATTTTTGACTTGAAATAAGACAAATATTCTTGGTAAGATTTTGCATTTTTGCAGTGTTCAAATTCAGAGGCACGACTCCAAAGGAGACTCAGTGGATCTTATTAGATGAACCCCTTTTTATCCACAATAATTAGAGACCTTTTTTTTCCAGAAGAGAAAGCCTTGGAATGAGGTTTATCACACCAAATAAGGACGAGAGACAGGGGGAAGAAGAAAAAAAAAAAAAAAAAACACATAATCATGTAAATTTGAGGAGATAAATGAGAGTGTTTGTTGGCATGGCAACTCCTCAGGTCACATGGTAGCAACAGTGTGATGGAGGTGCGGTGTGGGCGGGGGCGGGTAATGTAGCTGCTGTGTCTGTCACAGTTAAATACACACCACCCGCCTCCACACACACACACACGCACACACACACACACACACACACACACTTCGCCTCGGTCGTGTTTCATGTTCAGCATCGCACACGGCATTCAGGAATTACTAACAGCACACGAGTCACTGCCAAGCACATGATAGAGAAAATATAACGTTGATGTATACGGTGAGAACATGCTGTAATCATTTCTACCTGTGGATGTATGAGCGCACACACACACACACACACACATGGACACACACACACACATGCACACCGAGTCCAATTCCCCAGGCTTACTCACTGGCCTGTGGTTGATGTGACACATCCTCAGCCCCTGCAGTGATGCCCAGAGTAGAGCCACAATGGTGGGAGCGACACACACACACACACACACACACACACACATTAAACATGGATCAGGTGACCTGTCCCTTCCAGACTTCAGCCATGCTCGCTGGCCCTTGGATGATGAGTGGCAGGAAGCTCCTCTCTAACTGTCAGTCCCCCTCTGCCCTCAAACTTCTCCGACTTCCTGTGGCCAGGCCCTGTCATCTCCCTCCCGATCCCCTCATCTAACACGTTTCCCACATTGCGTGCGAGAATCCCGCGACGCTCCGGCCTTTACACGGGAAATGAGCGCCGATTTCACCGCCTCGTCGTGCAAAACGGCCGTGATGTACAGTATCTGCAGGGGGTTGATGAAGTTGTTAACCAACGCCAGCAGGTCCCAGAAGTCAGGCGTCACTGCAGAACTCCACGTCCAAATCTCCATGTATTTTCTCTATGGGGAAAACACATCATCATCATCATCATCATCATCATCCCTATTAGATAGATAGAGATCAATAGATACTTTATTCATCCCGCAGGAAATTCACAGTTTTTCAGCAGTATCCACAGATTAAATAAATCAATAAAAAAAGATTAAAAAAATAAAGAATAAGATCTGAGTACAACAGAATAAGATCTAAGTACAACCCAGTGTGCAAAAAGCAATGTGCAACAAAAAAAAAAAACAGAAAAAAACCGTGTGCATGGGTGTATAAAATGTGCATAGAGGTAGGTTAGTGTGCAAATTTAGAAGAAATATACAGTATACACATGATAAATAGCCGTAAGCAATATAAACACTATAAACAAGGATTATAAAAACACCGTCTATGGCGTCTATATTTGTATGTTTTTATCGATGTGTTTCTCTGAATGAAGTGTCCTGCTAACGTATGCCAAATTGAGTTTGTAGTGCCTTCCAGCTGCATCGTTTGTGGATTTTGTCAACGCAAGATTTTTTTTTTTTTTTTTGTCTGTAATGTGAGCTTACCTGTTATACTCAGCGTCCCCAGAATGCATTGCACCAACCATCATCAGACAACTGCAACTTATACAAAACAAAGCAGCACATTGTGGCACTTACTACGTGGAATAAGGTCGAATATTTGTCAAATGCATGCCAGTCTCGGCTGGCTGGATGTTAAGGACAGAATGTCATATTTGTTGATGGTAGTTCTTCGAAATATTATAACAACGAAAATGCCACTTATGTTTTACAGGAAATGATCCTTTAGTTCAGAGATACATAACTACTCAACTCGACATGCAGCAGGAGGTTATTTTATTTTACCCAGGACACTCTCTCAACGTACGGTATTAGACAGAGCTATGAAGGAGTGGAATGCCCTTCCCAGTTATGTTACACTACAGAGAAACAGGGTCAGTTTTAAAGTGAAACTAAGAGATTATTATTTAGATCATAATTTTGATCAGCAGTGTAGATTTGTAAACTGGGTCCTGGCATCTTCATGTGACGTTATACACAGCAATTGCCTTGTTTTATTTTGTATTGATTCATTGTAAGAGTGGGTAATGTTCATGCTTGGTGTTCATCTAGGATGTTTTGTGTGTATGTGTATGTATTAAGTATGTGTCTTGTGTATGTGCTCCTGTTTTTTTATATGTTAAGTATGTGTGGTATACAGTGGGTTTGTATTGTCACTTATGAAAATGAAAAGACCCCAGGAAGAATAGCTGATGCTCTGCAAAAGCTAATGGGGATCTTAATAAACTCAACTCAACTCAACCCAGACCGTGCGATGGCGGACGGTTCTGACGCCGACCAGCAGCAGTGCCCGCACAAATGTTTGATTTCTCAACGCCGCATCAGTGTCGTGACGCTGTACACGACTGTAAATTAAGATTCAAGCGAATGTCACTGTGGCCGGTCAGCTGGAAGTCGCTGAAAAGGACGTTGCACATCCTGTCTTCAAAACAAAAGCACCACTTTTGTTTATAATGTATTTGACAAGTTTTTTTTTTTTTTAAACAACAGGAAGTGTGCTTATTTTGCACCGTGGCGAGCTTGAGAGTTGTTTAGCACATTTCCAAACAGGCGTTTTTTTGGATAAACCGATCACATTTTGTTAATCTATATGGCTTTTTTATCGCCTGAAAATGTTTAAAAATGTATTAAAGTGACATTTTAACAGTGTTAGAATGAAAAATATAGCAGCTATTGGAGCCTGGTTTAAAGTCCCAGTCAATGCAAAGTGCATTCTGGTATATTTAGCAGTATACTTCAGTGTGAACAGTCTGTAATAGCAGACTAATGGCTGGTTAAGTAGGCAGGATGTAGTACACACTGTCTGAGTGGGTAGTAGGCAGGACTTTAGTAGGCGTATCCGAACTCAGCCTCGATTTCCTGAACTCTGCTGCTAGTTTCCAGTCAAAATCATTATTTTGCTCACAGAAAGCGAACACCGCGGTGCACACAAAATACTTTGCAGGTCGCTCTGTGAGAGTCTTTGCCCGATAAATTTGCACTATAGTCACTGCAGCTTGCCGAGCCATAATGAAATAGCTGGTTAGCTCGTTCCCATGTCAGTTTCTTTGTCTGATCGATGGTCTGTGTTCACGGACGACAGCAGAAGACGTGTCGAGAGGAGGATCATCACGTCTTTTAAAACCACACTCATCGCTCAGGTTTTTGAAAAATGTGTGAAGAATTGACCGTTTTTTCATATAGAAGCATCCAAGTTTGACAAATTATTTTGAAGAAATAAGGGACACCTCGTATTTATCCCGAAGATGACCCATGTTTTTTTTACCTGGAGGTCAGACAAGGCTAATAAAATGGTGACCAATGATTGATCAATAGCATCCCTGGAAAAATAATCAAACCTCACTGCTAAACGTTAATTGCGGTTGAACCTATTTTATGTTTTCAGCCAAAAAGAACACAAGAAGCTTATTTGAGCAACATTTTTGAAATCTGTCAGATCTCAGAGAATATTTAATATTATTTCTCTGGTCCAAAACTCTTCTTTTTCATGTATTAAAGGGGTGAATTTGTTTTTCCTAATTATGTACAACATTTCTTTTTTCTGTAAAATTTAAATAAAAGTAGCAGAGTTCTGCCCACAGTGTGAATAGAGCAGCATTAGCTTTAATTTCCAGTTTGGGCAGCGGCTGACTTGTGGAGGACATCGCCTCCCTTCCATTTTGAGCTCATTTGCACGTCTTCATGACACCAAGTTAAAATTATCCACCGTTTCCTACAGTTTTCTAGATAAGCGAGTCAGCTAGCTGTGCTGACCTTTTAAGACCTTGGATGCCGTGGTTATGCAGGAATGAAGCAAAAGAAGTCAGTGACATTTATAATTACTAATTTAATTTTGAGTTCCGTCTTTGCTGTTCCAAACTGCGGTCCAAGAGACGGCGGTTCGTCCTTTGTGATCCCAATTCAGGTGTTTGATTTGGACCGTCATTCCTGGCAGGCTGATTCTCTATTCAGGCCAATTTCTGCTAACATCCTGATCGGTGGTATTTTTTGCAGTTATATTATTTTGTATTAAATAACACTGCAGATGAAAATGGGGATTTTTGACAAGCGGTTTGAGCTACTTTTTCTGTGTAACTTTAATATTTCTCTTGAGTTAGGGCTTTGCTGTAGTGAAACTTTTTTTTAACTAACTGGTAGCTTGTGTTTCCCTGACATTTCACCTTCATATAGCCTGAGAGAACAGCTAGCACACATTCACACTTTTTGATTGATCCTCTTTGGGGTACTTAGTATATATATATATATTTTTTTTTAGTAATTTCCTGCATTGCACTCTACTGCCAACACCAGCGGCAAAGCTGGTGTTTAAACAGCAATTTTGCCTTTGTACACTGCCAGTGATCACTGCTTTTAGGAGGCCCAGTTGGTGAGCTTACCAGCCACCTGAAATTAAGGAAGTATACAAATTTGATCAGCTCAGCTAAGCACATACCCATAGCATTTTTGTTTGACATTAAAACACTGTTAAATGTCTTTCTGGCAGTGTTGAGTATCAAATTCTGAATTTAAAAAAGAAACTTTGCATGAACATCCTCTTAAAAAAAAAAAAAAAAAATGTGACAGGGAAGATTTGACTTTTACAACATTAAGGGACAGAAGTACTTTGAAAAACAGCAACAACAACAACCCGACTGAAAGAACTGCTTGATAGATAATAAATGTCCTGCAGAGAGCCAGAGCCATGGAAAAAAGAGCCCAGATTGCCAGGGTGTTATGGACCAGAGAAGCAGTGTCTTTTTTCCATCCCATTTGTTTACTGTTAATGCCTCTGGTCCTTCCTAAATAGACATATCCTTGTACCGTGGTCCTTTTGAAAAATGACTCTATTATCAGATAGCAGAGCAGCCAAAATAGCCTTTGGTGGAGTGAAACCCCTGATTTATCATCAGCCAATTATAGCATTCTGAAAGTGCAGCAACGAATGCCATACAGAATCAGCACCAAGCAGTTATCATCTCGGCTGAAATTGGGCTTTGATAGACATGGATGTTTGAAGGCCAATACCACCTCCTTTTCTCTCCTCGGGTTTGAAGCTGCAAATAACCATATATCATATTTTAGCCATATCCACAATCTTTAAATTTGACCATTTCAGTGCACACACACACACACACACACACACACACACACACAAAGACAAGGATTTATCATTTCTCTAGATTGGTATTCTTGGCAGGGTGGTAAATCCACTAAAAAACATTAAGACCAGCATGCACTAAAACTCAGTACCACTACTACAGCTGCTACTACTACTACTATTACTGTTGTTACTACTACTGCTACTACTACTAATAATAATAATAATGGTAAAAATAAAATATTCAGGCATCCTTCATATGGAGTCAAATCATCCAGTTAATTCTTGTAAATTTAAAGGGACACTAAATACGTAATCAAACAAATTGTATCGCATCTGTCATTTCGGACCTGCCAACATCCACTGTGATCTCTAAATTTAATTTTTACTAAAACCTCAGTATTAACCGTATCTAACAACAGCATTGGTCCAACCGTAGCTCGAATCTTTAAAGGGATACTTCACCCATTTTAAAAAATCTGACATTTTGTTAAATGAAGTTTGGATTGAACTGCAACTGAGTCATTTTGCACAGGAGTGAATCAGGCTGGATTGTATTAAATGCAAAGGAAAAGTCCAGGAAAAAGAGCCCCGGCATGTGTTTTAGGTTTGTCAAGGTGTTTGGAGATAAGATGCACAACCGTGGCAACTGCATCCTCAGTGCTGCAACCTTGCTCGTAGGCAAATTGAAAAGGATCGTGTGTGTTACCGACTGCTTTGCTGAGATATTAGACCGTTCCAGTGATTTCAGAACAACAGATGCAAGTGCCACTGGCCAAAAATCATTGTACTCTGTAGGACATTGTTTTATTTGTGAGATGTTTAATATGAGATGTCTCGTGGAATGTTATGAGTGTCGAGGGACAGTTGAAAGATGGATTGTGAGACTAATTCCTTGTTAAAGGATTTCAAAACAAGAGCAAGGGCTTTCCTATAGTTGGTACGCTGGAAGTGGCCCCCGTCTTCATCCACAGTGATGACAATCCTGTCTGCACGAGTGGGTGTAATGGTGTTCAGTAGATATGTACATTTCTCAGGGTTTTTGACAGTCAAAGCTTGAGTAAAAGCAATTTCGATCATTTGCAAACAAGTTCATTGTCTGTCACAACAGGTTTATTCGAAGATAACGTTCCTGTCATCCTTCTGAGGTCATGTGCTTTAAAGATCTCCTCCAGATGCTGTCCATGTGCATGTTTGGCCTCCCTGAGATTCTCCCTTGCGTCCTTTTCCAACTGTTTGATTCAGACAAAGTCAAAGTCAGACTTACGTTTAAATGGCATTGTCCTGCTGTTGCTATTCCTTTTGTTATTTTTAGCCACACACAATTTTCTTATTTGGGTGGATCTTTATCCCTTTGGTAGGAATAACCTGCTGTACACAAATATTAATGTAGTCACTAGTTACAGCGGTGGTTTCATCGTGGGAACTATTATGAAACATTTCCCAATGAGTCCAATCAAAGCATGCTTGAAGCTCTTCCCTGTTCTCAGGGGACCATACCCTGGTTTCTCTCTCCTCCGGCTTACTACTCTTTCGTTTTATTAAGTTGGAATTTTATACACAACATTTTGATCAGAATTTTCAACAGGAGGTCTGATACTTGATTCATAAGCCATATTAACATTTACATAACAGTTATCGAGGATCTTAACGTTCCTTGTCTGGTTTTTGGCACACTGACAGAAGCCAGGCAGTGCACCATCCATATTACAATGACTTGAGGTCGACCAGAACCACGGCTGGTGAATCAGGGTCTTGCTGCTGCAGTTTACATGCACTGTGGGCTGTGATGGTGGCCACTTGCATCGCTTTTGGCCCTTTTCCATGAGTACCTACTCGGCTCGACTCGGCTCAACTCTACTCGGTTTGAGAGCTTTTCCATTAGGTGGTAGTACCTGGTAGCAGGTCCCATTTTAGGACTTACTCAGCCAGGGTTCCAAGCGAGCTGAGTCGAGCCGAAAATGTGACGTAAACGCCGTGCAGGCCACTGATTGGACAGGGAGTGACGAGAGCGACTCCTGCACGAAAACAAAACCCGACATTTAAAAAAAAAACAACAAAAAAACAGCAACAACGGCCGTGTGCATTGATCATCACTGAAGTTGGCAAAGTCGGAAAATGGCAAGCACACCGCTACCGCGGTCAAATGAAGACGTGGAGACTTTTCTGTGCTCGGTGGCGGCCCAAAGAATCCAGAGGGAGCTGGACGGTGCGCCGCCTTGCTAGGACGACTCCACCCACGGCGTGGTCGTCCTCAATTGTAATGGAAAACCACCTAAGCTGTGTCGAGGCGAGTAGAGTCGAGCCGAGTAGATAGTAATGGAAAAGGGGCATTTGTCACTGGGTGGCACATATACCACACTCAGTAGGACACTTTTCAAATTCCTGTGGTAAATTAAATGAAAAGGTCTCAACATTGGGATGGCAGATTGTGTCTCCAACAGTAAAGTTGGTGTCTCTGTCAGCACTCACCAGAGCGAGTCCTCTTTTATCGAAGAGGGAGTCGGGCATGTCTGGTTGAGGCCAGCTCTCAATGAAACATAGTAAGGAGGCTTCTCAGAATACAGAACTGTACCTGGACATGGGCTTAGATCTAATCCACCTTGTGCAAAGAGAGAAGATAGATGGGAGCGGTGGTCTGGTGCACCTTCGCCACAGGTAGTTACAGATCCCATCTCTCCTCCCCTGTTTCCTTTGCTTTACTGGCCTTCTCAGCTCGTCAATGGAAAATCACCGGGATATTTGGTGCTTTTTGTCCTCTGGGGTAAACGTAGGATGTACCTCAAGCAGAATCTCCTGGCTGTAGAAGAGACTGGTCGTGTTTTTCCATACATGTGCTGGCATGGCTCTACTTGCTTTGACTCTGAAATGCATTTGCATTACAACAGGGCCACCCGCTTGAAAGTGTGCCTTAAACTAACGGTTCAGTTTCTCTCTGACCAGTGAATGATGATGAAGCCCTCTGATCACAGCCTGGCATCAGACCTGGAGATGGTCCATCTCAGGCAAGGTTTGGCGCAACTCGGCACACTAAAACTGGTAATGGACTTGCAAATCAGCGTGGCACAGTTTCACTCCGTGTGGCCAAAAGTACCAATGGAAAAACTCTATGGCTCACATCTAGTGGAGTGTCCATACTGACACTCAGGTGTTTCATTAGTTGTATGATGGCCACAGACTGTAGGCTCAGGAGTGATGTTCCCCACAGTCTCAGTGTAATCATTCATGTCACACATCACACACAGTCATCTTGGACAGACGGTGACAAACTTAACAACAATTGAAACAATCACGCCCTGTAGTTGGACTTTAACGGAGCTCGCCCAGGACTGGGGCAGCAACGGGGGTGGGTGGTAATGCTGGTCAGACAAATTCCCGCATTCTTATCAGCTCCTATCACTAAGTGCAGCATGCAAGCATCCCCGCGTCACTAGGCCTAATTGAAATGCTGCAGATTCACCCTATTGGCACTAAATCTGATGTCAGGACGCTCACTGGTGGGAATTTCCACACACAAAAAGAGACAAAATGGGAAGATGTACATTTTCAATTTGCCTCAAAGGAAGATATTTTGACTATTTTACATTCATGTAATGTACGTCCCCAAAAATGCATAAACATTAGATCTTTTTGTCTTGTTCCCTTTGTTGTCCTTTGATAAAAAAAACATTATGGAACAGCTAGGCTGGGTTAGGGTTAGTGTACTTTGTGCAATTACGTTGGCTGCCATTTGCAAAAATATAGTGCAGCTAACAGAATAATTATTGTTTGCAACTGCTTTGGCTTCTTTATAGAATAAATAATGTTTATACCTGCAGTACAGTTCTGTATGGCTGTCTTCTTGTTATGACAGTAAATTAAATGCTGCTCCAAAAATACACTTCTGGGTTATGCTTTTCAATTTTCACAAAGAAAAACATTTGAAAAAAAAAAAAAAAAAAAATGCAAAATACATCACTAAAGGTCAGCTGTGCACCAGCACAGGACTGTCACTATACACCAGCTTTGCAGTGTCTGCTATAATGAAAAATGCATCATTATGTGAACTCAACTGGCAGCAGATGAAATGCTTTTTCGTATGGTAAAGTTCTCTATAGCTTTAACAATTATTGATAAAAAGGAAATTATCATGCAGGTTTATGTCACGATTGTAAAATTTTTGTCTGAAAGCTCAGAATCGAATTATTGACTTGAATCGTGGAGGACAAACTCAATCTGATTTGAATCATTCCAAAAAAGTACTTTTATCTCTCTCTATATATAAATTTATATCTATCTATCTATCTATCTATCTATCTATCTATTGTTTTATCTATACATACATATACAGTGTGTGTGTGCACATGTATACACGCATGCAGGTTCACAGGCACACATGGCTTCCAGTGAGTCACGATTGCTAAGGCAGAGGGTTGCTGCTTTTCTCCATTTATCTCTATTTTTGTTCTGTCATAACACACACACACACACACACACATGCACACACACTCTTTTGCATTCACTCGCCTCTCCTCCCCCTCACTCCTTCAGCTCCGCTTCAAAATTCCTCTTTATTCTTGCGCCGTACTTTCGTTCTCATCTCTCCTTTCTTTTTTTCCTCTCTCACTTCTACCCTCAACTTGTCTTGAACTTTCTTCCCCCTTATATTCTAATTCCACCACGCACATCCACCACCTCCCTCCCTCTCTCTCTCTCTGTCTGTATCTACCTGTCTCGACCACAGATGTCAAGCAGGCTTCTCATTGGACGGCCTCCGAGCCCCACTCCTCTCATGCGTGTGTGTGCATGTCCACATCTGTTTATGTGTCCACGTTTGTTGTTGTGCAGGAATCTGTGCATACCTGGTGTCCTTGCGTTGGACGGACACCTGCCTCAGTCTGCAGGTACACTTCTCTGAAGCCGACCCGGCCATTCATCTCTCCGTCTCTCACTCTTTCTCTACGTCTTTCTCTCTGTGTGTGTCTCTCTCTCATCTTCCCCAGATTAAAGGCTCCTCTCTCCTCCAGAAACCTGCCAGCCTACAGCCTGTTGATAGGCTTGGAACAGGGTCACAGCACTGATCTTGTCCAAGAGGCTGCCTTTGAAGAGAGCTGGGACACTTACATAGGAAACCCAGAGACACACACACACACACACACACACACACACACACACACACACATGCACACCAACACCCCCACCAGCCATCCCTCTCCCTCTTCCTCTCTCTGTACTGTGATGAACTGGCCAGGGCTTGACTCCTCTCTCGCTGTCTTCTAATGCCTTTTGTATTAATGAAGTTGGCTAATACAGAGGCATGGATCCTAGAAATGAGAAATGGAGTCCAGGGATGCTTTTCCAGCCAATCTGTTACAAGTACAACTCTCCCAACTCCATCCATTCTGGAAGTTAATCAACTCATCTTTGTGCCGGAGCAAGGTTCACGACTGTAGCGGAGCGTAAAGAGAGTGTTCGTCGGAGTACATAGCGCTCATCATCATCTTAAGAAAGAATACATCGACCTGCAGCGCGACAACTGGTCGTGCTTCAAGTGAGTCTACACAACCCCTCACAGCTGGAGACAAATGAAGGGAAAATGAACATGAAGTGCCTCAGTGAGGTATTTAAGAAGTACATCAATTAGGATTATCCATCAGAACAGCCTCAACGCTCCTTTGCATGGATTCTCCAAGTCTCTGAAACGCCGTTCTTCCCTCGTTTGGTGTTTTGCTGATGTTGGTGGAGAACGCCGTCTAACATGTGAGGCCAAAATTTCCAACTGGGCTGAGATCAGGGGCTGTATCGCAGACATTTCCCGTCCTGAGATTATTCATATCAATTTCATATTAGAGAATCTTTAGGAATCCTGTTGTGTTGTGTCTAGGTCCTCTCAGCTCAGGAAATCCTAAATGCTACACTCAACTTCAGTTATCTTTTTCTGTTTTTGTCTTTATCTCGCTACCGACGGTACTTTTGTCACGTTGCAGAGCCAAATGTTTACTTGTTTGTTGGAAACCTTTGACTAGCGACAGGTTACAGGCAAGACTTTCCTGTAATTGCTGTTGCAAACTCAGATAAGTTACAAGACATAGCAGGCTAAGATTTTTTTTTTTTTTTTTCCACTTTGAAATCTCCTATTGTGAAAAAAAAAAAACGAAAGTCATTTGTTGGAAGAACCCCCTGTGGCCTGGTCGACCTCCCCAAAGCCTGTGGCAGCTGCCCGGCTAACTGCAGGATCACAGCCCGGTCGGGAGCCTGTATCTACTAATGAGCATTTTGTCATCAAACCTCAACATGGTTCAGTCTGTCATAAGTCTTTTGGAAAATAACCTCCGCCTGTTGACATTTTGTCGGGTCTGGAAAAGAAATGAAAGAGCATCTGTTCGGATTAAACAAGTTAGCCAACATGACCCGGCGGAAAAGTGAAATATAGGCTGGCTTAAGTATTTTTAACAATTTTGGGAAGTCGGGATGCTTGTAGAAAACCCCGTTCCTGTTAGTTAGGAATGGAACATAGACTTAAGAACTGCTGATCTGTTGCGGCTGTTATCCTAAATAACACCGTAACCCTAATTTCCAAGGTTACCAAACAGTTAAGATAGGATCTGCAGGCCAGGAAGTTTCTGTGATATGGCTCTTGGAGAGTGCAAAGGCCGTCGAATAGGATTTACATCGATTTCATTTTCATCAACACATTCAGTAAGCCCTCATGCCCTGTGGGTGGAGAAGAGGCCACTCCACTGTGTTTCTTCATTCATTTATTTAGGTTTTTCCTTTAATTTGTCACCCATCTGTCGGTAGAAAAAATGAAAGACCACTGTTTTTTTTTTCTTATTTGATTGGAGCCTCAGGTGAGCATCCATGGTTTTAGTTTTTGGTGCTGTGAACCTATTTAAGGGCTTTCCTGACTCTGGAAAATCTGAAATTCCTCCAACTTTTTTTGTCCCGCTTCACTGTCATCTGGAAGTTTTTAAGAGCACCTTGAAAAATGTGTGGAGTGGTGGTTGCCGCCGCCACCGCCGTCGCTGCCACATATCCGCCGATAATTAATTTGAGGAAGTGCGAGCTGTGTCACACTAAAAAGCAGGGTGCCTTTTGATATGCATGAGGTGTCGTCCTGTTTTAAACGTCCCCTACGGTGCCGGCGTGACAAAACGCAATTCTGTTCCATCTCTGGTCTCCTGCAGATTTTAACTGGAGACTCCATCCCTCATTTCCGGGGTGTGCTGTGGGAAGGCGGGAGGGTGTAGCTCAGCGTGCAGTGGCATTTGTGCACCAAGGTGAATGACTGGGGCCAAGCCTGGCTGACCGGTGATTCCTGCTTAGCCTCTGATTGGCCATTCAGGATCATGTGCGTGGAGAGGACTCAAAGGGGCGCTCGCCTGTTTGTCCCTGCCTTTCTGGACCCTAGATGTTAAAAACTCAAATCTGTTTTTGACTGATGACATTATAGTCCAGTAATTTTAGGCCAAAATTGGGGTCAACCTAGGACAAATTGCAAGAGAAGCAAACTCAACTGATTCTGTATCCTCAGTTTGTCCTGAGTGAGGGAAAAAAAGTCCCAAGAAATCCCATTGGTGGAAAGTTTTGAAAATCACCTATATATGACCACATATTACCAACCTTGAATTAAAAGGTTACTATATAACAGTGAATTAAAAGGTTACTATATATATAGTAACCTTGAATTAAAAGGTTACTATATAACAGTGAATTAAAAGGTTACTATATAACAGTGAATTAAAAGGTTACTATATATATAGTAACCTTGAATTAAAAGGTTACTATATAACAGTGAATTAAAAGGTTACTATATATATAGTAACCTTTTAATTCACTGTTTAAATGTCTGTTCTGGCATTTATTCCTTATATTCCTTATTAGCGCATATCAAATTAGATAATGTGTGATATGCATGTGAAAACAGAATAATTCAAAGAACTTGTAATTGACTTTTTTTCTTGTCTTTGTGTATGTAATCAACTTGTGAATTTTTATAGTGATATATGAAAGTAAAATTTTGAACCCCTTTCCCCTGTGGGTTAAAAACAGTGTTTTTTGGTAATATGTGGTCATAAATAGGTGATTTTCAAAACTTTCCACCAATGGGATTTCTTGGGACTTTTTTCCCTCACTCAGGACAAACTGAGGATACAAAATCAGTTGAGTTTGCTTCTCTTGCAGTTTGTCCTAGGTTTTTTCATAAAATGACTGGACTATTAAGTGAAGCTCGAAACAAAAAGTGGACATTCAATGACATAAAAATGGGTGTAAGATGCTGCATATTTTAGCTTGTATCTTGTGACTTTTGGAAGAAAAACAAGAATGGAATAACTTAGCAGCCCAATTTGGGGATACGGTCATCATTAACAACCTGAAATAGATGCTAATATTAACATTATAGATCAACATGATGGATATTCCTAGCTGATGCAGTTGGAAGTTTTGTTCTTTCTGCATTTTCTCTGCAGCTCTACTCTCCCCTCCACTATAGTCAAGGCTGTTTTCTGTACATTATAATTTTTAGGAAGCAAATCTGGGTTTAAGAATCTCTTTAAACATTGATTTTTAGTCATCGCCATTAGACTGCTATTCTACTTTTATTAAAAATCATGTATTGACAAGGTGAAGTTGTCCACTGCTGATATGAATTCCTCCTTGACCACAGCTAGTCAATATGTTTTAATTATCGTTATGACTTTTTGTTGTTGTTGTTGTTGTTGTTGTTGTTGTAATCCGACGTCTGACTAGAGGAGCCATATTTGTGAGGTGTGGGAGGATTGAAGACTGCATCACCCTGACTTTAGGAGCAGCCAAACATGCTGTTTAAGAGATGGCTTTTGGGATTTTCTTGTATAAAAATGTATGGGCATATCTAAAGATATTGAATATAATATTGATGCAAAAACATCATCGATTAGCGGTTTCAATCCCAAAACACCAACACTGTCTTCAGCCTTCAGATGCCCACATCATTGATCCCCAGCTTCAGTCATGACAGCATGAACAGCCTGTGTGTGTGAGGCTGTGTGCGTTTTGTGTGCGCTCGTGTGTCTTTCTGCCTGTGTACACACTTGCCTTGTAAATAGATCTCCAAAGTCCATGTGGTTTCTTGTATAATGTTGAAGCCAGGATGTCAAAGCATCAGCAGTCATCAGCAGCATCCGCCCACAGACCAATTGAGAGTCGGTGAGTATGTGCATACAGTTTTGACACTGAGGGTAGCCTACATATTTTCTTTTCGCCACATAGTTTTCAGGAAGGAACCGTTTCCAATTATGCTACCAAACACCCACAGACATTTTCTAAATGCACAGCTCGCCCAGACTGGTCACTTTCAGACTGCTTGAGTCCGAGCTTTCTGCATAATGTGTATGCGGAGTATGTGTAAAGCTGTCCATATTTGCGGTAATACTCCATATTTTTTTGTGATATATGAAATAGTCATGAACCAACTGACTCCCACCAGTGATGATACCTGACCCCAGAAGTTCATGTGGGCAATTAGGGCCCTATCTTGCGCCAGACTCCCTAAACCCGTTATTTGCGGATTTAGGATTTAGGAAGAGGCGTTCCTCTTCTTAAAAAAGTTGCTATCTTGTGCACCTCCCGCTATCCGCAAAACACCTCCGCTACCCGCTATATTATGCATAGGCGTGTTTTGGGCGTTACGCCAGTTAAACCAATCAGTGTGCCAGGTGCCATTGCCTTTAAGGGCAGGATGCGCTATCCTAAATCCTAAATCCTAAACCCGCGATGGAGAGAGGGAGGTAGATTTTCTCAGGGCTTCTACTGAGGCTAAAGCAAGGTGACTTTATATATATATACATATTATATATTATATTATAGGCGAGTTAATTCGGGAGGTGGAGCCACATGTGTCCAAGTGGACGCGTCACAAGGTTGTACTGATTGAGTAAAATCCCCGGGCCACACACCACACACACACAAGAGGCAGAGGTGGAACTATGTGTAAACTAATTTATTGACAAGGTAGATTGGGCCAATAAAATATTAAAAATAAAAATATAGCACAGCTGCTGGCTTATGATAAAACAATAAAACGTGCTGGCGTAAGTGTCCAATTAAAACAGTCTTTCCTCTAAACAGTCTATATGAGTAATATACTCAGTCCATTGCGGCGGCGTCCCGGTATCAGTCCGACCGTGTGCGTGGCGAGGCTCCGTCGGGGCGTGCATTGAAGCCGCCTGGGCGCGCTCTCCTAACAGCACACACTTTAGGGATAGCGGATAACGGGTGGTCCTGAAAAGTGTGTGCGCAATTTTAGGGATAGCGCATGAAACACGCCCACGGACACACCTCCAGGCGCAAATGACGGAGTCGGCATAAGGATAGCGGGTAGCGTGGGCGCAAGATACCGTTTAGGGATAGCGGAAGTTCCTAAATCCGCAATTTGCGGGTAGCGGGTCGTGGCAGCGGATAGCGGGTGGCACAAGATAGGGCCCTTAGGGTCAATCTACAGTGTCTCTATTCATGGGGATTAAATTAGTGGGGTGTTGCAACCCCACTTTGTGACTTTGGCTGATCAGGATGGATTTTAACATGAACTAGAAGAGTGTATTTTCAAATGCTTCTCAAATTACAAATGAAATTACTGTTTGATCCAAATGTAATACAGTACAATGTTAAAAAATGTCCTTTAAGCCTCTCCAGTTTAGTTGTTTCTTGTTCTCTCTGTATCTTTTTTCAGTTTATTACACACTTTATATCAGTGGCTCATTAGCCACTTTCAGGCTCTCTGCCAGAAGTGATAAAGCTTTTGAAAGTAGCTGTGTTTCAAAAAGAGCACGGGCACCACAAAATAGCAAAATTTAAAACTACTACTGAAGGTCTCTCTCTCTCTCATTCTCTCTCTCTTTCCCTCTCTCATGTTAACACACACACTAAAGACCCACAAAGATTAGGCAAATTAGTCTGCTGACGTATGAAACAACGACAGCTAATTTTTTGCAGTCGTGAAGCATCATGCTATTTAACCTATTTTGACCCCCACTCATACATAGAACCCACCAGCCTCTGACACTTTTTACAGTGTTTTTCTCCCATGTGACTTTGCTCTGTGCTCTGTTGACTTGCTTCGTCAGCAGTGTGTTTTATAATCTTGCACCAAAAAAAACACATCGCGGGATTATTTCACCCATGATTGGAGCAAACACAGCCAGAGTAAGATACCGAGTGAGCTAGATATTGATAGAATGAAGTGATGGAGTGACGTAGCGACCCAGCGGCAAAGAGAGAGAGAGAGAGGAAGAGAGCAGTGGGGGTCGGGCGTGATAGACGGTGAATGAAGAGAGAGAGTCGAAGTAGTGTGAACAAACGTTTTTCAGAGTTTTTGAATCACCACAACCACGAGACGTTCATCATACAGACATAACCGTGCACAAACTTTTTTTTTTTTTTTTTTTTACGGTAGTTTGCAAGGCAGACACTTTGCGGACAAACACACACATGCACACACACCGTACCAAATGCACGATCCCCTTCAGGCTGCTGCCTGGCAGACATAAATATTGCCCAGTCCAGCTTTAAAAAGACGGTTAGCCAGGGGGAAGGTTAACAGTTAGCATCCAGCCAGTATCCAGCTCTCAGTAACAAGGAGAGGAAGACAGCACCACCACTGTCCTACAGAACAACTAGAGGGGGGTTTGGGAGGGGAGTGAAATAATATCACATTTTTCTAAACTTATTTCTAATGGCAAATGTGCAGCCCCACCCATGGTTGCCACAGAAACACTTTGATTTCCGTTGAGATTCAATATAATTATATGTTATATCAGAATGTTCACTGGGTAAAGATATATTTGAATTTTCCGTGGATAAAGATACTCGTTGGAAAGTTGTTTGAAAAGACAAACATGTTTATGCCTTGCTGTAGGCAAGGATATATTGATCACAGGAAGCCCAGAAGGCGGTGGGGGCTGCAGAGTCTGAGAAAAGTTCTCAGACATATTGTCTGGTCCATGTCTCATTAGGTTGTTTCTGATTCCTCTTGGCAAAGCGAATTTTGTATTCCCTCAGTACAAAGGCAATTTGTTTGTTATTTCCACAGATGACACATTCTGGAGAATGACGACAGACAGATTTAGGGGAAGTGCCTTTGTTTCTCGGTGAAAACCTCACCCTCCAAAATGCCTGTTTGTTCTCCAGCCCTGAAAGGAGTTCTCGGAAACAATTCATGCTGCATTACCGGAGAAAAGAGCTCCTCCTGCCCTCCCGTGTCACTGCTCGTTTCATTTGTTTACAAAAGGTTTTGGTATAGAAGTGGAGACCAACCATGTAAACTCTGTTACCAAGAAAGTTTGAACAAGACAAGTGGCTCTCCGGAGCCAAAAGCTCAGTGATGTGAGACTCTTTATTGACAGCTTGTCGCAGCCTGAAAGCAGAAAGTGTCCCATTTTGGCTCCGTCTTGGCAATAATTAAGACGCTCCACGACAGCCATTTGCTTTGCTCTGGTAAAGACCCGGGATGCTGTTGGAGAACACCGTTTATACACAACAAATTCTCCTGTCGCAGATTTATGGACAGTAATGCTCAAATATTATTTGTTTGGAGTAAACTATGGAGACGGCGGTGGCGTCAAATTAAATATTGATACTTGGCCTTTCATATTCTGTGAGAAATGAGAAACTTCTTCAGTGGTTTTTTTTTTTTTTTTTTTTTTTTTTTTTGGAGAGCTGCACCTGTAATTAGTTGACCTGCTTTAGAGGCCCTGAGGCCTGAGGGAATTCAGCAGGATTTTAAATCTTTGTGTTTTCTAGATGTTTTAAATTGAGGACAGGAAAAAAGGGATAAATAAACATAAATCATCCAAGAACAAAGACTTTAAATCTCTTACAGCATAATTTAAAGCAGAGATGAACAAAACTAAGTAGTGGTTCAGTTGTTTTTGTGTGTGTGTTTGTGTGTGTGTGTGTGTCCACCTGTGCAATGTATAAATGCCCTTGACAGCAAAGGCTGCTTAGGCATGCTGAACAGCGATGCTTGTTACCCACCATTCTCTTCACTGCAGTCATTTCATGATTGCCAGTGATAGAACACAGTGTACACACATACGTAGAGTGTGTGTGTGTGTGTGTGTGTGTGTGTGTGTGTGTGTGCATGTGTGTGTGCGTGTTTGTGCAAACCAGGCAGACGAGGAGAAACGGAAGGTTGAAGCCTTCCCAGTCAGAACACTATAATTTATAAACACTTATTTATGACTGATGAATAAGAATACGTTTTGTTTTACATTTTCTCTTCTTCTGCCTCCAACACAGAGGCACTGAGGAAGTCTTCAGCTTGATTTCTTGACTTCAAGGTTTCCAAAGTCCTTGAATAAGACTGAACACACCCTTTAAATCTTAAATACTAATTTGGAAGTCTTAAAAAAAATTGTGTTTTCTTTGTGTGAATCTAACGAGGCATTAAAAAAAATCTCAGGTTTGCACGACCACATAAGTGATTTTGAACAACAGTTTACCCACATTTTACATGCCAACAAATCACTTAGCAAATCATGCGGGCGGCACTAAAGATTTCCCAACATGTAATCAAAATCAGTCATTTTTTCAAATATGAATTTTTGGATCAGAACACAACAGTGCTGCTGCTTTTAGGAAAACGAATGTGGAGGACTTTATTACACTGTTAGAAAGTTTGAGGTCTGTGAAAGTTCATTTTCATCAGGGTTGCCAAGTCCGCGTTTTTTCCGCCAAATTGGGCTACTTTTTAAGTGTTGCCGCGGGTAACAAATTTTGTCCGCGGGTTGGGCTTGGGCAGACACGAATAAAGATTCATATTTTGAATGACCGATGTTTATACCCAAATCCTGTCAAACTGACTCCGGGCCAGATCAGCATATAAACTATCCACATATGTCACCTGCTCCACAGACAAATAATATGCCAATGCTGTGTGAGGCCACTCAGCACATGACCAATCACATCATCAGCACCACTCAGCTGAAGTGAGGTATCTCATATTATATTTTAAGTTCTGATATACTGTAAATTAAATAGGTGAAAGAGCTGTTTCAGGAAATTGCCTTTAATGTTTATGGTGTTATTTTATAGATATTATAGTGCATTTCGCAATTATAGCAATGCTGTTGGACTTTAAAAGCAACATATATGGATTTTTATGGGCATATTTTGAGTTCTGGTATTGGGCTGATTTTTGGGCCCTTTTAATACCCGGTTGGGCGGGTTTTGGGCTGCTTTTGTCTCACAGACCTGGCAACCCTGATTTTCATATCGTAGTGGAGTGAGTGGAAACCAGCAGGAGGAGAAATGATCAAAAAAATCAGAAAAAATCAGAGTCCTAAAACACAACTCTGGGAAAGGATTAGTGGAAATGTGAGGTTTATATACACTCCTGATCAAAATCTTAAGACCAGTTGAGAAATTGCAAAAAAAAAATTTGAGTAAGCAGTTTATTGCAAACAACCATTTAACTGAAATAGGCTGTTGATCAGCTGATCAAAAGTTTAAGACCTCTGCCTTTAAACCTGACAGAAAATGACACTGAATCCACATTTTTGCCAAGATTTGGGCTTTTAAAGGCAGTGGTCTTAAACTTTTGATCAGCTGATGAACAGTCTATTTCAGTTTAATGGTTGTTTGCAATAAATTGCTTACTCAATTTTTTTTTTGTCTCACTCCCATTTCTTCTTTTTGCATTTTGAAGCTCTACGTTGAACTTCTTAAGATCCAACAATGCAAAATGTAAATTCTTGCAATTTTTCAACTGGTCTTAAGATTTAGATCAGGAGTGTATATAGTGTGGGTGTTACGCTACACATGCAAAATCACCAGTGTGGTCCTTTAACGAACTTCATGCAACTTGCGCACGCCTTTTTCCAAATGCTCGTTATACGAGGGCGGTTTGGGTTTGCCTGTGTGGACTGCAGCTCCAGATCCTCACGCAGCTAACAAGACCCCTCAGACCTCGACCTGCAGATCCATAGTGAAAATGTCTGCGGCTCAGCGGTCGTCGAGAGCACCGACAGTTTTTCCCAGCGTCGCCGAGAATGTCACGGCTTTCTGCGCCCGCTGTTGAGGGCAGGCCAGCGCAGTCGGCGGCACCATA
Source organism: Myripristis murdjan (assembly GCF_902150065.1). NCBI lineage: Eukaryota > Metazoa > Chordata > Actinopteri > Holocentriformes > Holocentridae > Myripristis > Myripristis murdjan. The sequence continues at coordinate 34,068,948 of NC_043993.1, forward strand.
AATGTCACTCCGTCTTTGATGGGCCCTCCCGTGGATCGATGCCAATATGTAGCATACCTCTCTCCACCCCCCCCCACCCAACTCCTGTCCATCGCTCAGTCATCCAACCATCCATCCATACGCCCCCCCGTTCTCTCCTCTCCACCGTCCTCCCCTTTTCCCCTAAACTTTGCACATTGATACATTTTATCCCCTTCCTTTCTTCCATTAAACGACCGACATGCCCTCCGTCTTCCTCTTCTCTCTCTCTCTCTCTGTGTGTCATGTATACAAGCCTGTAACCTTTGATTACTCTCGTATCTGGCATTTGCAAGAAAATTTCAGTGTTTGACCAACACGTAAACGTGGCATACAGTGGAATCTGTCAAGCAAAACGACATTCAAATGAACTATAAATTATTATCTGATGCAAAATCAAACAGACAGATGGATAAATAGGCAGGTAGGTACTTTATTAATCCCTGAGGGGAAACTGCGCAGTCACTGCAGCAGGCTGACATTCGTACAGACAGAGATAAATAAGCAATAACCTCAGGGAAAATAAATTCACCTCCCATAATAAAATACTACAGTAGAAAAAAACAACAACACTATAATAATATACGTGTCTCAAGAATAAAATGAAGTGCATGAGATTTTAAAAAAAAAAAATCTCAAAAATATAAATACTGGTAGATAGATGGATAGATTAAATGATTGAATGATTGATTCCAGCAGGGAATTTGTTTCCATAGCAGCAACACACACACACACACACACACACACAGTAACACCAAACAACAGAGAATTGTGCTCACACAAATAACAAAGAGAATATGAATAGCAAAATGCAGCAACAATAAGATGAATCACAAAATAAAGAATGAATATGGATGACAAGATGGAAATAAGAATAGCGGAATGAAATATAAATAGCAGTACAAAATATGAAACAGGAAATATATGGGAAGTACAAAATAACAAAAAAAAAAAAAAAAAAAATAGACAGATGTTGAATCAATTTAAATGTAAAACAAGAGCATGCAAAAACATTTCATTGTGTATTAAAAAAAGAAAAAGCAATTTAAAAACATAGCATTTTCCATCGTAAAGAGGTCCCAGATGATTGGATGAAATTTGTTTTAACTTTAAGTTTAGCTGGAGCCAAAATCACCCCCAGTGACCTCAGCAGTAGAAATGTTGGAGATATACTGATATTTTATTGTAGGCATTTTATTATGCACTTTATTTTGGACTGTCCAGTATTGATATTCAATTAAATGTAAATGTTGTAACAAGTTAGTATTCCCAGGGACTTAAAATGGAAAGTAGCTAGTCGTTAAATCTGGTACGAAGCCCTTCGTTTAATATTTCTGTATTTTGCACACAGTCCCTGACAAAAAAAGTTCATAAACTAAACTAAGTATCACTTTAATATTACTTCATTATACCACCTTTTACAGCATATATACTATACAACATAAACACCAAGGTGTCGTGAATGTTTGGCCCATTTACTGCAGTTTATCTACACTTTACTGCAGTCACTGCAAAGAAAACATTTTGCAAATCATTTCGGGGTACTAAAGATTTCACGACTTACAATCAAAATCCTCTCGACTTTAAAAATTTGAATTCATGGTCTACGCAGCCACCTTAATAATGCTCTGTTTTGGCGGCTAACAGTCGTCATCATTCATAAACCACAGAACCGATAAGTGGCTGTGGAAAGGGAAACGTTTCCCGACTGAAACGGTTTCTCCGCCCCCATTTTCAAGTCCCGAAAACACAACAGTGCTGCTGCTTTTAGGAAAACTGATGAGCACAACTTTATCACGGTGAGGGAACACTGTGAAGTCTCTGAAGGTTCATTTTCATATCAAAGTCAAATGATAGATAGAGATAGATAGATAGATAGATACTTTATTCATCCCGAAGGAAATTCACAGTTTTCAGCAGTATCCACAGATTACAAGATTAAATAAATAAAAAATAAAGAATAAGTAAATCAAAAATAAAGAATAAAAGATGACCCTCGAGATCTAAAGATCTAAGTACCCAATGTGCAAAAAAAAAAAAAACAATGTGCAAAAAAAACAATAAAACCAGTGTGCATTGATGTATACAATGTGCATAGATGTGCAAATTTACAGTATAAACAGATGATAAATAAATAAATAGCACCCAGATGATAAATAGATGATAAAAAAACAAAAAAAAAAACAGTGTGCATCGATGAATGAGTGGAGACTAATGACTGGATAAAAGGTAGGAAAAATGATGATTTTAAAAAAAAGTATGTGAAGGTGGCACATCACCAAATCACCACAGCAAGAGGGACAAGATTCTCACAGGGAAAATGTAAAAGGTGGAAAAAATAATATTGGAAGTCTAAAATACAACTTCTGGCTTTGGGGAAAGATGAATAGAAATGTTAATAGATGTTATACTGAACATGCTGAGTCACTGGAATGGCCCTTTAATATTCAACATAAAGTAACACTAATCCTAAATGGAGAGTTTACATTGCACAGGGTCAAATGAAGGTAAAAATCTCAGTTCTTGACTCAATAGTGAAACTCCATTATTACAGAGTTTATGTTCAGTTAAATATTAACCTTGCACCATCCAAATGAAGAGTGACTGGTGTTTCTGTCAGTGCACTCAGTGGTTTTGCTGGTTTGATGCTGCTCGACTCATTGGCAACAGTCGCTGCATTGCATTACACAGTGTTTGTGTTTGTGTGGCTTCACGTCGACGGTGCATTAACGCTCCTGCTTAGCAGTTTTGTCATTGCCAGGCTTTGAGCGGCCACCTTAAGTGCCTTAGAAACGTTCAGCTCTCATTTCTCTCGCCAACGAGCCCGGGCGTTTAAGAGGCAGACGGACAGGGGCTCTGGGTCGGGTGACCTCTCAGCGTGACTCTCCAGAGTCTGCACGTCTTTGTTTTGTGTTATCCAAAGCATAAAAAAAGCACGGGAGAGGTAGTGCAGAGAAAGAAGAGGAGGTGGTGGTGGTGGTGGTGCGGGGGGAGGCCACGGTGTACCAGAATAGACCCACCGCTGGCACAAAATCAATGCCTTCCAACACTTTATCACAGAAACCACTCTGACGCAAATGCTAAGTAAGCACTCTGAGACTCGCAGGCCAGCTGAATAGTTGAGCAGTTGAATAGGCGCCTGGACAGGCGTGGGCTCCGTGTGAAAGGCGTTGTCATATCAGGCTGCGCAGTGGACATCTGGACGGCGGCACGTTACAGTGGCATTTACTTTGAAAGAGCAGCCATACCACCGGCCTTATTGTTTGAGCAATCTGGCCCCTGCAAAAGCCCCGACTTTAGAAAGAAGCTAATCCTGTGGAGATGAGGCACTTGTGGCGTTTTATACAGTTTTAGGGCTAAATAAGGAAAACAGCTTTGAGGGTGAATCAATCACTTTCCAGGCTTATAATTTTGTGATTACGAATCACAATTTAAAAGTACGGGGTATTAGCGTTTATGTCTGCGAGAAAAGAAAAGTGCCCATGATGCATCAGTCGTTGGCTGAGAGACCAGGAGAAGAAGTCTGTGACCTACATTGAGCAGGACTTTTAAAGGATTAAAAGTGAAGCCCCAGGCAAAGGGGAAGTCTCAAAACCGTCCTGAGTCTGTGAAGTTGGAAAATTTTTCTCGACTTTTTTCTGCAATTTTGAAACGCATTTTCTTGAATATAATTTTGCACGGCTGTTTTATTTTTATTTATTGATTGTCTTTCCCCCTTAATAACTCTGACTCACCCTCCAATTTTTGATTCATAATCCACACCGACTGTACCCAACATGAATTAGTGACCAGCTCGCGGTATTAATCTCCTACTGCTTTTGGCGATTCCTTTACCGTTCTTAGCCAAATCAATTTGGATGACAATGTTAAAAGAAACGACAAAACAGAACCCTCCAACATTAGTCACGGGGATTGCTTTTTTTAATGTTTGCACTGGTTTGCATGCAATTAGGGTGTCCACATTGATGAAGAACCTTTTCGAGCAGCTTGGGTTTGGCGACAAGAGTTTGATTCCTCTTTATTTTCCGCCTACGAGCAGCTGCTCCAGGTTCAACGGGCCGAATATGGCGACGTCACCAGGAACGTGCGCAGATCGGGGAAGGAGACAATCGTCAGGATAAGATTTCCTCTTGAAAACGTGTTCTCCTTTTCATCAGGGCCATATCTAGAATGCATAGAGGGGATCTCATGAGACCGGCCAAGACCGCTGGAGTATGACCAAGGGTGGGGAAAACAGCGCTGTCTTTTGTTTCTCTTTGTAGCAGGATGGGTGTCTCTTATCTCAAAGCCATCCCATGATTCGTTTCCTCGCATATCGCTCAAAGCTTGCCGAGAAAACACTGATGACCTCCCGAGCACTGCACAGATCCACAGATTGTGCCAACAAAAGACATTTTTCAGGTTTCAAGGCTCCAAGAACGCTTAAAAAAAAAAAAAGGACCTGTTTCAACAAAGTAACAGCCCAGATTCCTCCATGTCACCGCCGCCGCCACCGCCGCTTCGACTTCTGCGTCGCTTCGTGGAGAATTTTCAAGATAACACGAGGTTCCCTACCTTGCAAATCAGCCCATTATAGTCCAATCCAAATCTCCTGCAGTGTTTTATGAGAGCGGACATCAGCTCCGTTTTATGCCACTGATGGGAGCTCCAGGTCATTTTGGTTTCCGAAATGAGCTGCTCTTTCATTCAAAAATCAATGCTATTTGGCCTCACTCCTCTAAGGTCTCTCTGCCTATAAAATCCCTCACTATTGTATCTGTTGTTGGCAGCCTGTCAGAGCCAGATAAGAGGAAAGTCCTGATTTCCTCCTCAGTCATCAATGTCACGGTCTATCTCGCACAGAACTCACACAATACTCTTTAAAAAAAACAATCGATGTCTTAGCCATGCGTTTTAAACATTATTATAACAATTCGCTTCAACATATATTTCTAATTGTAGTCCCGAAGACGTTGCAGTTGCATGTGAATAAAATGACTAGGTTTCAGCAGGGTTCTCTTCAGATATCATGTGGGATTCATGTCAAAAATTTGCATGTAAAATGAAAGCCAAGCGGGCCAACACGATGTCTGCGACGACTCTCGGTCACCCGTGTCATGGTCATCCAAGGGGGGCTTGACTGGAGGGCAACTGGAATTGGTTGTAGATACTTGAAACTGTCGAGATGTTCGGCTTTTCCAGGTCGGGGTTATCCAAGGAGGACTGACTCGAGGGCAACTGGACACCCAAGTCCGGCTGCCCTCCAGTCAGCCCTCTTTGGAGAGCACACAATAGATCTGTCAGGCTGCTCTTTGAAATGGCAGCTTCCCTTTTCTTTTTTCTTTGCTTTTCTTTTTTTTTTAACTCGCAAAATGATCTGCCATTGGATAATAATTAATTTGCAGTGTGGTAATGACTCTTATTGTGAAGTGTTATCAGCACATTTGTGGTTTGTGTGTAGGATCAAAGAAAGGCGATGATGATGATGAAGTGCAATGGTCATTGTTTACAGAATGGTAGCAATCTGTGTAACCACAAGGGTTACATATAAGCCAGGACCCTCCAATTTGCATGTAAAATTAGGCCCCGGCATAAACAAAAGCAGCGTTGTGCAGACAAGAAAAACAGAATCTGCTTGTTGATTCAGCATCATTGACTTTTTCTGCCATATTGTTTTAGCGGCAGACAATTGAAAATTTGCTACAGCTCCTGGGTGAAAACCAATGCATAAATAGAAAACAAATAGAAAAATTGTTTTAATTTGTTGCAGTGTTCGGCGTGTCGCTGGCAATTCATATCAAAGAAACACACTGGGGTCTGTTTGAGGGAGGAGGAGGAGGTTGAGGCAAAGAGAGGATATTATTTCCATCTGAAATTGAATATGCGGTGTATATTATTCTGACACCTGAAATGAGCATGTCCTCTGTGCAATCTCACCTCAACAAAATCAGACGCCCGTTCGGACGGCGATGAAACTGAAACGGCGAAAGTTCTCGGCGTCAGCGGCGGCTCTGGCCCTCATCCAGTCCGGATCAAGGTCTTGTGCACGTGCCAGGCGAGCCATCACTTCCTCTTTGAAATCCCTGTCATCCGCCATCGTTTCAAAACCAACCGCCCCCCCCCGCCCCGCAATCTCACCTTGCCTCTGCTTCTGCAAAAGCCCCATACCCCGAACCCCCTGCTTCTTAAACTCTTTTGTTCCATCCCGAGCCGACGGCGGTGCTTTTCTGTCGTCGGGCCGGAGCGCCATTCACTCGTGTTCCCCCTTTTGTCGGAGATTGTGGCGTTCCATACTGTGCCCTGCCTGGCCAAAGCCCTCGGTCATGCTGCGTCATTATCATGTCAGGGCCGCTCCCACTTGTGCACTGAAGCTGCCAACCAGGACCCGGGCATTCATCTACACCCCTAGCCGCCATCCTTCATTATGCTCCGCCACAATGGGCCGCAGCGGCGCTCCCAGAAACAGCTTTCACCGGCTAATATTTCCTCCTTTTTTCTTTTTTTTTTTTTGCCTTTTATCAACATGCCTTAACGTCGCTTGGTTTTTGTGAGATGCCAAATGACACAATCACCACCGCAGATGTCCGTCCTAATGTGATCGCCGCATGATCTCAATGCACGCTTGTGTTTTTACATGTGTATGTGTGTATGTGTGTGTGTGAGCTTTACACTTGCAGAGGGACAGTGTGCAAAGTGATGTGATATCCGGGTCAGTGAGCACAAAGGATGACGGTGCTATAAACAAGTGACTGCAGCACATTTCAGCCGTGAAGACCGCGAAGCCTCGTTTCCAAAGGCAAACGAGCAAATTCCGGTTTTCAGCATCACCTCGGAGTTTAACGTCGGATCCGCGCTCTCATTAGCTGGCTTACTCCTCTCTGTTGTGAAGATGTGACTTCACTGTGTAACGGCGACACGATGCCAGGGTCTTGTGTTGGCGGAAACGAGCTCCACCAGCGTTGTTGCCTTTACTGCCCGCTGGTCAATAAAGGTCATGGATTGCTTAAGGTTGGGATCAGCTGCACTTAAGACTCAGGAGCAAGGGGGAATTAATGCAGTCAAGTACAAGGATGTGTGTGCATGTGAGTGTGTGTGAGTGTGTGTGTGTTTAGGTAGGTGTGCTGGCAAGACTGCACCGTGTGATGATGGTCAGATGTGTGGGCGTGGGGAGGTCATGCCGACTGCTGATTGCCCAGATGACATGCTCGCCGTAGGTGCGCACACTTGGCAAACGTCACATCCATCGCAGCACGCTTCCCTCGCCACGTCCCCCCGATGCTGCGATATGATTTCCAAATCATTATGGCTTCTTTTGCCGCGTTTTCAAATCATGTCCACTTAGCTGCTTTTCAGATCTGTTTGCATTTTCACAGAAGAGGAGGTGAGGGAGGAGGAGGAGGAGGGGGGGGGGGGGGGGGGGGGGGTGTCTGTATTTACACCATGCTGCTGCTGAAATGTCTGTCTCATTACCACTCCTGTCTCTTATTTGTCATTTGGCTTAAAGCGAAATTGAACTTTGGTGAAGTGTTGGGTCGAATGCCCACATGCACTGAAAGCAATAATGGACATGCCTCATTTGATGCACGTCATTTCTCCTATGGTGCACTGCAGGCATTAGATTTAAAATGCCAACACCACAGAAGCAGCAGTATTTAAGGAAAAGGTCACTGTGAAATAGTTTCTATATTATTACAGACATAATGGAGTACAAAAAACTTGAGGACCACAGTATATGACCATGGGGTTATTATTATTATTATTATTATTATCACCTCATGGCAATGATGATGATGACTATTATTATTAGAATTATTAGAATTATTATTAGTATTATCCCGCCCTTCCCCGATGCGAGTAGCAGCTTGAACGGCCAAGTCAGTCCGCAAATTTGTCAAAGAGCAATAAATCAAACAACATTGTTTAGGAGGCAGACCAGCTGAGCACAGGGTCACCTGACGCCCAGCAGCCCCGGGAAGTCACATGGTTTGTTTAGCCTGCTGTCCGAGTTGTTGGAAAAAACCTGAACATCACGAAACATCAGGACTTATTTTGGAAATACTAACAGAAATAAGAAACGACGGCCTGCCGACAAGCCGCAGCAGGCGACAGCAGACAGTCAGTTCACCTGAAAGTGGAAAGTTTTTGGAAAGACGGCGCTGTGTTCTCTCCACTTGACTTGATGTTCGTCTGTGTGTTTTCATGCTAAAAATGCGACCATGAAGGTGTGTGCTCAGGTTTAACCTTCTTGTTATGTTCAAATTTACCAACATCTTTTATATTTGGGGTCAATGACCCCTGCAGTTTAAACCTCCACAAAATTATTATAACTAAAATTGTTACCAAAGTTTATGTGTCAATTACTTTATGTTTCTTTGTTGATGACCTAAATAGCCCTTTAAATAAAACATAACCCCCCACCACCCCCACTTATACATCCAGTATTCCTATTTCACCACTATGGAAAAATATGCAAATAACCATAAAATCTCACTGATTGACCTAAAATTGGAAAGAAATATAATTTTTTGGTGTTTTATTGGCTTTATATTATTTCTAAGTGCAGATTTTTGTTATTTATAACCGATGTGTTACAAAGTGTGCACAGGACATTGAAAACATATCATGTGAATTTCATGTACCCATTACATTAGGAAAAGTCATTAAATATGAAGCAAAAAATGATGTTAATCATTTATTTAGAGACGTTAAACATTGACTCAAATTGACCCCCAACATAATAGGAGGGTTAATGCAGAGAACTTGTGGCAGGCAGCTTTCCTCTGGTATCGGCTGGTAATGTTACAGCATTCATCCAGCATGGCATGAGTTAATAAATATGAATGGAATAAGCATTACATTCATGACAAATCAGCCGCCGGGAAAGGGAGGCGTTTACGAGACGCCCGCTTGCCTCCTCGTTCCTGTTAACTTTTTGTTGTCTGTTGTAAAACCACCGCCGATCCACTCCGCCCACTTCTGTTTTGACACGTTCGAATCGAAACGCTCCCAGAGTCCAGGCGTCAGAGCGGTTTGAAGTGCGTCAGGATGCTGGCAGTGCGAAAACAAATGCTCTGTGCTCCTCTGGGCTGCTAATCCATTCACTTGGCAAAACAGGCCCCAAAATAACACTTCTAGCACATAAACAAATGCAAACAAAGTGGATTATGCCAATATAAAACGCAAGTTCTGGTACACATTTTTGGAGGAAATATGTTTTTTTTTTTTTTTTCTTGTAATTTTCCTATTGGAATTGGAAAGTAGATCCGGCAGGTAGTGCTGCAGGAAACTGCCACATAGTAGCCATTTGCCAAGAAGAAACAAATAGTTAGACAAATAGTTATAATTACACTAAAAGAAATGGGTACCAGGACTTGTTTTGTTCATAGTGGCATAATCCACTTTGCATCTCAGCTATGGAGTTGCACCATTGAATTATGAATCTGAGGTGTGTAGTTTGTCTTAAATACAGTGTATTTAAGTCATTTGCATGGTGGAATCTCTACATTGCATCCAGCCTCCAAGAGATCCCGTTCATCCTGGGTGAGTGGTAGCGACCTTTGACCCATTCAAATCCCTCGAATGGGACACCTACAAAAAAAAACTAAAGTCTTGTCATCACCACCAGGATGATGTGGACAGTTTCTCCCAGTTGGCAGCTCGTGGTCAATCTGAAATGCCACAAACGCAGCACGAAGCCCCGCAAACTCGAAGCGAATCTGCTCGGTTGGCCAACGGTGGAAGACTGCTTTGGGCGACTCCCGGTGGTTGACAGCAGCAGACAGTGGAGGCACCGACTGCCTGTATATGGTCAGTTTCCTAAGGACATGTGTGTCACATCAAAGGGGAACATGCTGAGTTGAAGCGCTTTGATATTCAGCAGCTGAACAGATAGTCATCTGGGCATCAGGGAGGTCACATTGCCTGCTGACTCGCTCTAAGTGGGGAGATCCAGGGTCTTTTTAATGATAACACCTCACGGGGAAGTTTCGGCTGCATAATTGCAACGTAGATCTTCTCATGATACGCTAAAAGTGAGATCTGGGCACCTTTCTTCACGTTTTGTAGTTGCAGGCGGTAGCAGGGTGTTTCTCGAAAGGTATTAGGTAACTTTTAATCCCTGAAAAAGGTCTAAAATAGAGCGATTTCTTCCTCGGTCTTTGTCAGATTCCACATAACCCGATTTGATGGCACTTAAATCTTAGGACTGAAAAACAGTTTCCAGGAAAATATGAATGCATGGTGTACAAGCTGTTTCCCAAGGCATGTCCTGGATATGAAGCGTCGCTGTTAGTGGATAGATGAGCTGCACCCATGTCATCAAATAAAGACTGGCTTTAATTTGGTAAGTGGGTGGACAGAGTAATGAAATGGCACAAATTTCTTTGCCACAGAACTCTGCCAGAGAGGCGGTTTGTGGGGAAAATAGCTGGTGTATTAACAGGCTGTTCAAATCCCTTTCCTGAGCACCGCTAGCCGAAAAAAAAAAAAAAAAGCAGAACAATCTAACTCACAAATTCCTCGTGTACGTTTCCAAGTCGCCTGGAATCTGGAGCTGAACTCGCACTTTGCTCTGGCGGATGGCAAGGTGAGCTTTCTTTGGGGAGTGTCAGCTGCCAGGCTGCAAATGAGTACAGTTATTTGTTACTATGCAAAAAAAAAAAAAAACATAACTGGCAGTTTGCAGGTTTATGTGCGGGAGTTTATACACTACTCACAAAAAGTTAGGGATATTCGGCTTTCGGGTGAAATTTCAGGATGAACCTAAAATGCATTATAACCTTTACAGGTGAACTTAATGTGACCTTCTGTAAACTTTTGAATGCACATGTCCAACTGTTCAGTGTTTCAGTACTTTTTGCACAAGTTTCTGTTCTCTAACAAGGAGTTTAACGGCAAAATTCACATCAGGTGTTTGATGCTCCAGCTCATTGAGGTCGTATCATTAGGGAACGGCTGCTGGAGACTGGGGTACCTCAGATGGAGTGGCCTGCACTTTCTCTAGACCTGAATCCCATAGAAAACCTATGGGATCAGCTGAGTCGCCGTGTAGAGGCTCGGAGCTCTGTACCCCAGAACCTCAATGTCCTGAGGGCCGCCCTTCAAGAAGAGTGGGATGCCATGCCTCAGCAGACAATAAGTCGACTTGTGAACAGCATGAGACGTCGTTGTCAAGCTGTAATTGATGCTCAAGGGCACATGACAAGTTATTGACACTGACATTTTTTGTTGTGGTATATCCACCACTGTTGTTGGCTTTTGTTTCAAGAAACTGTTTGAGATGAGGAAATCACCAGTGCATGCTTCTACTTAAATGCCCTACTTTCATGATATAATATCACTGTAGCGTGAACTTTTTACATTTTCCATAAATTTCACCCAAAAGCCAAATATCCCTAACTTTTTGGGAGTAGTGTATATACAGCTGCTGATAGGGGAGGAAAGTAACAGCCAGCACTTTTGTCAGTTTTTCTTCACAAACCCATTCATATTCCAAAGTTATTAACTTCATGAACTTTGATAGAAAATTCATTTAGGAGGACGGGGCAATAAAGCCTCACGTTGAAACCAGATTTTGACAGAATACTGAGCGTAGATTCAAGTGAAAACTGAGTCTTGGTTGTGTGATCTGCTGCATTTCAGCTGAGTGGGCAAAAAGTCGCGGTTGTGGTCGATGCACTGAACCACAAAGTTGATGTCCGCCTGATTTCATGCCCAAAAAAATCTGGCAGTCGGTCAAAACGATTAAAAGCCATCCAGGTCAAAGTAATTAGTGATCCTGAGAATCAGCGCTTCAATATGAAATAGTAATTTGTGTGAACTGAGCTCTAGTTGTGTATATTTATATATTTATATATATATATATATATATATATATATATATATATATATATATATGGCACTGTAAATAAAGCTGTCAGTAAATATAGACATTTAGAATAGATGGCCTTTGTTAATTAACTTGCCTCTCCAGAATATATAGAATTAATTACTAATGGGAGCTCTCACTAGACACACGCGCTCACGTGCACACTCTTTAGCGCCATGCTTCCCGGTGCAGTAATTTAATTTGGGCTCTGCATCCTAATTCAGCGGCTGACCCCAAACACAAGCCCCGACTCTGAGATAATCTGTAATAAAAGTTGGGGCCAGTCAAAACGTTGTGAGCTCGGAGGATTTCATAAATATAGAAACACAAGAAAACGCTCCCATGCAGACACGCACACACACACACACACACACACACACACAGACAGATGCTGGAATAAATAGGCAATGAGAGAGAGGGGTGAGGATTTAGCCCACTTGTCTTCACAGTACAACTGGAAGGATATAGATGTATTTACATGCCTGCACATGAGCCTCCAGGGATAGATCCCTTTTGATGTAAGGGTTCCCTAAACAAGCGTGGCATAACGTATTACGGAGTTATCTTTGTGGAAAAACATGTGGTGTGTAAGTGTGTGTGTGTGTGTGTGTCAGTGTGTTGCACAATGCGGCAAGGGATGTGACACGCCATATTCATTTTACAATAGCCCGCGCTGTCATTTGTGAGGATGTGATTGATGACAGGTGCGCGCACATCCCGTGACTCGCCGAGGTAAAGGCAGTTGTAGATGTAAATTAGGGCCTATTCACCGCTCCCGTGCCAGGGAATGGCGGCGGCGGCGGGCGTCGTGTCGCACGCTCGCACATCCTGAGCACTTGAACACGAAAATCCAATCTGAGATGATTGACTGTAAGCCGCACGAGGCAATTTTGCATGTCGGTGGCCCCAATTGGCAGCGAGAGGTAACAGCTTGAAATTTCCAAATTTAAATACCAAGAAATCATGTGATGTGGCGTCGGGAAATTGTGCACAGCATGCTCCGTGTTTACCAACCCGGATGCTCACTGGCGCGTCATACCGAAGCATACCAAAGGGATTTTTGAATTTCACTCTTAAAGGAAAAACAAATCCACCCTGGGGTTCTGTTACACTGCTAGATACCATCAGTCTATGATGTTCAGGGGTTATGAAGTGTTGTAATTTACTTTTTTGCTATAGACCTACCTGCTCTCCCTCCACCTGCCTACCTCAGTCAGGGATTTATTTTTTTTATTTATTTGTATTTAGCCTTTATTTAGCCAGGGAATTTTTCAGGAAAGACCTGGCCAAGACCGGCAGCCGTGCGATCCAGAACACAAAGTTACTGAAACACAGAAACAACATAACAACATAACACATACAATTCAATTTCAATTTTTGGTAACACTTTCTATGAAGGTCTATTGTATAATGCATTATGAGTGCATTCATAAGGCATTATAATGCATTTATAATGCGTTATAAAACATGTTATAAATGTTCATAACCGTGTATGACAACTTATAACAAGGTTTATAAATGATTATAAGTGGTGGATATAATGTGTTATAAGCTCATCATTCATAATGTTTTATACCTTCATGGCAAAGTGACAACAGTGTCAGGGTTAGTTCATTTCATCATCATTATTCCATTTCAAATTCTGAAATGGAATAATGGAATAATACCTTATAATACTAACCCTTATAATACCTTATAAACATCAATAATGACTTTGTGAGCTTAAAGTAGTCAGCACTTCTGGAATAATGTCTAATAAACATCAATAATGTGCTATAGGATGACTTTGTGAGCTTAAAGTAAAGTGTCAGCACTTCTGGAATAATGTCTAATAAACATCAATAATGTGCTATAGGATGACTTTGTGAGCTCTAAGTAAAGTGACAACATTGTGTAAGGTTGTTAGCAATTATATGATACTAAGGTATTATTCCATTTCAGAATATGAGCATTTATTATTTCTTATGATGTGTTACAGCAGTTCATATTATTTTTTATAACTGGTAGTTATAACATGGTATACCACCCAGGACTTCAGATTCTTCCATAAAACACTGTTGTCACTTTGCCATGAAGGTATAAAACATTATGAATGATGAGCTTATAACACATTATATCCACCACTTATAATCATTTATAAACCTTGTTATAAGTTGTCATACACGATTATGAACATTTATAACATGTTTTATAATGCGTTATAAATGCATTATAATGCCTTATGAATGCGCTTATAATGCATTATACAATAGACCTTCATAGAAAGTGTTACTCAATTGTTATTTATTTAAAGTGCGGAATCACCATGCAACATGGTCCCAACACACTTCACAGTTAAAAAGAACAACTCGCAGCAATCAATTAATAATAATAACTATTACAAGTGGAGCAACCACCTTAAAACATCGGTGTTAAATAGATGTTAAACGGTGATAGGCCCGACAAGTTATAATGAATGTACTTTACAGTTAAAAAGGACAGCAAAAATACATATAATAGAAACACATTTCACACACAAGCCACTTGATAATTATGTTAAATGGAGGTACACTAAATTAAAAACAGACTGTTAAATCAAGCTCTAAAACCTCCAACATGGATTTAGAAACAAGCTTTAAATCATTTTGCAACATATTCCAGCAGATTTCATCGATTTCTCAAAATACATTTAGACAACCCCGTCCTAAAGCGGCAGGAGCTCGTTGCTTTGTATGGACAGGTGACAAATTAAAGGTAAATCTAGCTCCAAGTGTCTAATTAATGAGGATCGACTTGTATTGATTTGTCATGGCCAGTACCTATTCCAGTTATTAGTTTTCCAGGACACCAATAACCGATACAGTGGTCCCTCGTTAATCGCGGGAGTGACGTTCTAAAAATAACCCGCACTAGGCGAAGTCCGCGAAGTAGTCAGCTTTATTTTTTACAATTATTCTAGATGTTTTAAGGCTGTAAAACCCCTCACTACACACTTTACACACTTTTCTCAGACAGGCATTAACATTTTCTCACTTTTCTCTCTTGTTTAAACTCTCAAAGTTCAAACCTTCGTACAAAAATAAGTCCAGTAAAAAAAAAAAAGCATGCAAAATTGCACTAAAAAAAAAAAGGATCAGGTTTCTCGTGTTTCTCGTGTTGAACCGCCTTTCACAAGCGTTTGAATCCCCGCTCGGTCTGTCCTTCTGTTATGATCGCTGCAAAACAGCAGCTCCAGAAAAAAAAAAAAAAAAAACGCCCTCGCTGTTTTGACTCCGACTTCAAAATCTGACGACGATGTTAAAGATAGCCGAACATACTGTCACCGCGCGCCGCCGTGGAAGTGTCTCGACGTGACGGTGTGTCATTTACATCTGGACGCCGCTAAATGCCGACTGTGATCGCACTTTTTTTTTTCCTCTCATTTCTCTCTGTCACTTCCTTGTGTGTGTGTGTGTGTGTGTGTGTGTGTGTGTGTGTGTGTACTGATAAATAGAACAGTAACTAGCTCAGTACGTTATGCTATATCCACGGTTTATGACTGTTTCCAATCCAATCTACTTTATTTATATAGCACAATTGAACAAACACAAGGTTTTCCAAAGTGCTGCACAGCAAGATAAAACACCACAAATAACACAACAAAAGCAGAATAAAAAGGTAAAAAACACAGTAGGATAACACGATAAAATAAGATAAGATCAATTAAAATAAAATCAGATAAAGTAAAATAATAATAGTAATAATAATAATAATAATAATAATAATAATAATAAAATAATAAAACAAAATAGGATGGAATGAATAAAATATATTAAAATATTAAAATAAGATAATAAAATAAAATAAAGTAAAATAATAATACAATTATAATTTTCCCAGCGATACGGGTGCATGTTTTGCTTCTGAGCCATCAGCAAAAGGAAAGGAATACTATAAAAAGTCTGTAGGGAAGATTATCCATTTGAGGTCAAAGACATACATGCATTGATTTTTGCCTGGGCAGCAGCATGGCCCGGCAGCTCACACATCCAGCTGGAGTCGACGCTCTCCTCGGGGGGAATCGCTGCACCGCTGCAGCCTCCGCCGTCCTCAATGCTTCCTGCAAGGCTCCGAAGCTCAAACACCAACTAATCCCCGTCGTTTGAATTTGCATTTATCTTCGTCCATTTTCCCTTTAACCCTGTAAAGCCATTTGTATCATCTATGATACACATTTTCAATTCCGTTTTTCGTCTTCAGTTTAATCAATACTTGACCAAAATCCTGTTGTATACCTTTGAACTCTTCCCCTGTTCACCCTGGGCCATACCATTGGCACTTCAAGTACATATCATATATGATACACCAGAAAGGTCGTGTAATAACATATTTTTTGAATTTTTTTAAATATATATTTTGTTATAGGACTAAATAAAGGGTTCAATTTCAAAAAACTGGAATTTTCTGCCAACTCTTTCATAGTTCAGGCTTTATAGGGTTTTATGTCTCAGCTGTGCTCCTCACCCTTTGCTTCTGAGCTTCATTCTGGTTTATTTTGATTTTGTTCCACTTCCTCGCTGCCGTCAGTTTTTCCTTTTTCCCCTTTTTGCTCCGGTGTTTCTGTCTGAAATCAACGCTTCCCCACCAAGCAGGCCATCTTCTTTCGCTGAGCTCCCCATCATTCCTTCATCTATTTACTCTGCTGGTGGGTGGAGGGTGGGTGGTGTAAACAGTTAATCCCGCCATTTCTCCCTACAACATGCTCTATCGACCGACGTGCTCATCCATAGCTACAAAGCAAAGCTCTGAAACAGATGCAGCACAGACCATTTCTTAAGGCCATAAGATAACAGATAGTACAAAAAAAAAAATTAAATAAAATAAAAATCAGGAACATTTTGCACAATACTCAGTCATTAAACCATGCAGCAATGAACAGGGCTGTCCTAGCACAGTCCCAGTGTTACGCAACAGCGTTTGCAGCGCTGCCGTACGTTTCGAATGGAAAATGTGCATTTTGAAGCGAAACCAGTGACCTTAAAAATGTGTTATTTGTTCCCCCATCTGTTCTTTCTGCTAATATGACTCGTTCAGATGAATTAATCCACGGTGCTTTGCGGTCTCGGAGAAAACGCCGTACGAGTGGTAGCCTACATGCTTCATCAAACTGATTCACAGTTTAATTCCTTATCTGCGGCTCAACTTGACAAGAAAAACCACTGGGGGGGAACGAAAGAAAGAAGAAAAAAAAAAAGGAAACACTTATATTTTTCTCTTTGCTTCAGCTTCCTGGCTACCTGCCTCCCTTGTTTTTGCCAGCTGCAGGTGGGCGGCAGTGATCAGTGGAGCAGCAGAGGCTATATTCAATATCGCTTACTGCGGGGATATTGCACATTACAATACTCGCAGCGGCTCTACCTGCGATAGTATCTCTGGCGCGGGGGTCATCGCTATCGCCGCCGCCATCGGCCGCAGCGTGTCGCTTGTATAATTATATATCGGTGATAACATCGCTGTCATAACTCAAGATGGCTTTTTTTTTTTTTTTTTTTGGTCTTTTTCATATGGCCGTTCATAAGCCGAAAGTGCGCCTTTGTGTTCCGATAGCGCAGCCTGTTAACTAATCATGACACCGAGTCCGGCTTCAGAGAAGTGCCCCCCCCCCCTTCACCCCCCCACCCGTTCACATCCGGTGTCATATCTCCCTCCACTTGCTGATATTTATTACTGGATAGTCAACCCATTCATATCCTCTCCAACCCTGTGATATTTAAGCGGCCTTTTCATTTGTCTTCAATGTAATGTCGGTGTGTGTGTGTGTGTGTGTGTGTGTGAGGGTGGGGGGTGGGAGCATTGGAAATGAGACGACCAGGATTCCCCACGATGCATCAGACTGCATACATGAGTGTGAATGTGTGTGTGTGTGTGTGTGTGTGTGTGTGCTGTTGTGCTTCCTCCCATTGCGTTAGTGTTTATTTCAAGGAGGGCGGAGAGGGAAACGTCCATCCCCAATAACAACATGCCATGCATATTAATTACATAAAAATAAACACATCACATGGATATATCTGCATTTTTCATTTTTTTGATCTATTTTTTTTTTTTTTTTTTTTTTGTAATACCGTAAAATTAGCAAAGAAGAAATTACAGAATGAGTGCCAGAAGGTGAACAGCTCATGTTTTGAACTTTGGAAGACTGAACATCACCTGTATTCAAAGGCCAGTCATATTCTTTTTTTTTTTTTTTTTTTAACAAATATATGCAATTAAACAGTAAGAAATAGCATTAACATTAACCCCAATAACAACATGCCATGCATATTAATTACATAAAAATAAACACATCAGATTGATATATCTGCATTTTTCATTTTTTGATGTATTTTTTTTTTTTTTTTTTTAAATACCGTCAAATTAGCAAAGAAGAAAATACAGAATGAGTGCCAGAAGGTGAACAGCGCATGTTTTGAACTCTGACCTTTGAATACAGGTGATGCTAAGTCATATTCTTTTATTTTATTTTTTTACAAATATATGCAATTAAACAGTAAGAAATAGCATTAGTTGTCAGTGAAGTGTCATTGTGTCGAATCATGAATGCCCATATTGCGTACTGTATCATGAAATAACTAAGGAAATATGTCCATGTGCAGTGTTCCTGTTGCAGTTTGCATTTTCCTCCAGCGCTGAAGTGACGCCTGCCGTCCTGGTCTCGTGAAAACCGGTGTGAGTCCTTGAGACCTTCAGAGCGAGGACATTTTGAATCTCACCGTCCTGGAGGGATTTTTTTGGTGAAACTTTCTGCTGTCTGACAGGTAACCGCGGCCAAACTGTGTGGGAGTAATGGCGCATTTCATCGCCAGAGAGAAGCGGAAGCCAGCTTTCTCGCAATTCTGTTTTTGTTTGCGGAGGGCGGGCGGAGGAAGAGAAGGAACAGAGCGGGGAGAAAAGACGCGGCGCCAAATGCGGCTGTTGTCCTCCATCACCGGCGGGACCTGGCTGTTAGATTGGCGTGCCACCCAGGCGCCGCCGAGCGCTCAGTCATCCGCCGTCTCCAAGTAGTGCGACGACACCACCTCCCTCTACAATCTGCCTTTGATGGATAAACACAATGTCGTCATGTAAACACATCCCTCTCCTCCTTTGCATTTCCGAGCCTGCAGCAATACATCTCTGCGGCCCGCTCCCGTGCGAAGGGGGGGGGGGGCTCGGCGCTCACCTTTGATTTGTGGCCGTGTTGTTCTCTTTGGCTTGTCACCAGGAAGCCGTTAGGATGACGGATGGAGCTTTGAGAGACGAATGCGCATGTCGGGCCGGACACATCAGGGACGTCGCAGGCAAAGTATTAAGGCTAGCGGCGAGCCGGGCGGGAAGTAAGCCCCTTGTTTGGCGGCTTCTTTGAGCCGTTTGGTCCACAGACAAACGCCTGGCAGCATGACAGTTTCCTTCGCATCGAGAAAAATGATTGTTGCGGGGGGGGGGGGGGGGGGGGGGGGGGGGGACTGAAGAAACTGCAGCAGGATAGATAGCACGTTTTATTTGCACTGTTCCTCTTGCTTTTTGATGATTTACTCTCAATTTGAAATATTGGCTTGTTTCCAGTTGACGGACAAGAACGGATCCTCTCCTCTGTCTCCTCCGTCAGGGCTGCACGTGGGAATGGAAATGCAGACCTTGCCATTTGAACGTTAAGAAGACGCTTTTATAAACCCATATTGTTCTGCCTGGTGGTGGTGGTGGTGGTGGGGGGGGGGGGTCTGCGCCCACCGCCCTGCCCCCTCTCTCTCCTTCCTCTGCCTCTCTTGTCGTCGATCAGGCAGCACCATAGGCCTGTTTGGCTTAATAAGTCTGTTTGTCTTGGTGCTCGCTGGCTTTGCTCCCCCCCAGAAGTGAAAGTGAATACATTCGGGGTTGGAGGGGAAGGAGGCAGGGAGGGGAGAGGGGGGGTGGTGGTTGCCTTAATTAGACCCCACCGCGGCCTTATGGGAGTTCTCTGTTGCACACGGCTCCTCCACCGTGGCGGACCCGTGTGCGTGACGAAGGTTTCCAGCATTCGACTGCGTCTTTGCGAGCGTCCGAGTTGGAAACGGAATCGAAAACGTTGAATTTCTTGTTCATTGCAAAGCGCCATTTGCATCCGTGACACAGTGTTCCCTTGTAAAACCCAGTGAGAGTTTTCTTTCTTTTTTTTTTGTTTTTTGTTTTTTGTTTTGAGAGCACTCCATGTTTTGTCATAGTGATGTGGTATACATTTACATACCATGCTATATTTTTTCAGTGCATACTCTGCTGTTGTGCCACTTTAGGAAACAGATTTTGTAAGCAGCCACAGTGCTCAAGTTTTTTTTTTTTTTGTTGTTTTTTTTTTTCCGTTTTCTTTTTGTAGCCCTCAGGATGTGAAGATCCCATCCCATTTTGCCGGTAATAGCTCAGTTGTTTATGCCATATTGCTGCCTTCTTTTGGGTTTAGATCAATAGGCCTCTTAGGAAGTACCTGTGTGTGGATGTAACACATCCAAGCCTATTTATGTTTGCTAAGATCAGTATTGACACTGGCCGTGGGGGTGGCCTCCCTCTCTCTCTGTATCTTATTGTTTCTTCTTCAAATGTTCCTGCTATCGGTTAAGCTCAAAAACACAAAGAACAACAAAACAGAAAGTGTTCCTTTTTCGCTTTTTATTCCTCCAAAGTGAATGCTTTCCTTTGCAAGGAGCTTTGAGGCCCGGCCAGGTTCTGCGTCAACCTGGTAATTGCACGGCTTTGGCTGATGAGAATGATTAATGCCTGGAAAAATGAAAAGCTCTACCTCACATGTTGGCAGGCGAAATGTTTCAAACTATATTTGGATCAGGCCTCGCGTCTTCAAAAGATATCCTGAAGCGCATCATTGGAGGATAATCAAGGTTGTACAAAATAGCAGCTGTTAGGCGAAAACAGCGACTGTACGTTCGCTCAAAGTAAAGCCGGCGTGCGGAGAGAACGGGCTGAATCTTGCATGTTTGTTTTGACCAGATGTCTTCATTTCGCTGCATTTCAGTCCCTGAGCCCCAACGCTGTCCAACACGCTGATATAAACCACCGCCTTGACCCGACTTCTTACCCTAAAGCGATCGCTTTGCGTTATTGACAGGAGCTGATTTGATGTCTCAGCAGGCAAGTGCATGAAAAGCAAATGGATGAAGAGCAAATGAACAATAAATGAGTAGCAGGCATAATGAGCCTATCATAAGCTGAGGTATATTACTATGCATTTTCTCCCTCTGGGAATTTCTGCTGGCGGGACTCATAACACTGCAAAAACTCAAAATCTTACCAAGATTATTTGTCTTATTTCAAGTGAAAAATGTCTTATTACGAGTCAAAATATCTCATTGCACTTAAAATAAGACATGATCACCTCAGAAGTAACTTGTTTTTAGACAATTGTCTCTTGTTTCAAGTGAAAATTTGCTTGAAACAAGTGAAAATTTGCTTGTTTCATTGGCAAAATTTGTTTCTTGTTTCAAGGTAATTTTCACTTATTTCAAGTGAATTTTCATTTTTTTCCACTGGCAAATTTTGCCAATGAAACAAGCAAATTTTCACTTGTTTCAAGTGAATTTTCACTTGAAACAAGTGAACATGGTCTAAAAACAAGTTACTTCTGAGGTGATCATGTCTTATTTTAAGTGTAATGAGATATTTTGACTAGAAATAAGACATTTTTGACTTGAAATAAGACAAATAATCCTGGTAAGATTTTGCGCTTTTGCAGTGAAGAGGAGCGAGGCTTCTTCAATTCTGGGATGGATTTAGTGATAAGTCGGGCTCTGTGTTGTTTTCTTGCTGTGGCATTTGATGATGATGATGATGATGATGATGATGATGGTGATAATGATGATGACGCGCTCTTCTCAGCTAGGCCAGGGGTTCCCAAAAACGTTGCATGCAAGGAGCCACATGTAGAGGCACTGTTTGACTTTATTTCCCTTCGCAAAATGTTTTCTGGATCTCATGACGAAGAAAAAAAAATCCATTATCTTCCTCTACATTTTTAGTTTTGAGGGGTTTATTGCTGCACTAGAGCTAAAGTTTCCAGGTGAAGAACACATCTGAGCAATCGGGCTACAAAACTATAATCACCACAAACTCTCTATGTGGTGCCCTTTTTACTTTTTGGAGTTTGATCCTTATTTGAATGTCGGCTGCTTTTGGATTTTCACATTTTATCATCTGGCCAGGAAGGCTGCATTCCTCAGACATCCCCACGTTTTCAGGGCAGCACGTCACCGATGCATTCACATTGTGCTACACTGCATCATTTAAAAATGTCCATCCTCTGTTATTAAGAGGAGAATGCATCGCTGCAGCTTTCCCGGGACCCGCCGCTGGGTCAGGACCCTCAGTTTGAAAATCTGTGGTTGAGACTAATAAGACGGTTGAATTTCCCAGCAGTGAGCCCACAACTAGCTGATTTGTGGTACCAAAAAAAAAAAAAAAAAAAAAGACCAGAATAATACCAACTATTAGTGTCTTTTCAAAGACTACAAGGTCTCTTCATTTCCAGCTGAAAGAGATTCACACACATTCATAACAAGCCTCTATTACCTCTATTACAAGGCTTTTGAATACCGTCAGAATAGTCGGGGAGAGAAACCTTTTACCTACAAGATATATATGTGCCTGTCTCATTTTTCATAAAACTGAATTCAATTTGTAAAATACGATCAACAAGTTGCTTATATTGCCAGTTTTACGCACACAGCTCCAGCTCAGCTCCACAAATGATGGCAACAAACATTGTAAGTTACAAAAAAAAAAAGAAAAGTATTTCGACAAAAATGAAGCATTATCTAAATTCTGCTCCTCTAGTCCCACACTTGTATTCACACTCCAGCGCTTCCACCTACTGAGAGAGTGTGTCTGGCCACTCTGGAGGTCAAAAGAGGGCAATTAAAATTGAAAACGAAAGCCCCACTTAGACTGAGTAGGACAGAATAATTGTTTCTCGGCCGAGCGAGTGGAGGATCTTAGGTGGGCCTTGGACCGAAGACACAAGAGGCGAACCCGATTGTCATTTGGCTCATTTTTTACTTGACATTCCTCTTCACGGCGGCGGCGGCGGCTCACTCTCCCCTCCGTCGAGCCGCTCTCCTCGACACGACGCGCTCACTTCGCGGATCTTCCCAAGTTCCTCGAGTGTCCTGATCGTCATTCCGCAAATCCCATTCATGAAAAACGATCACCTCTCATCGGAGTCGTCACAGATAATCCCGTTTAATCGATAACGAGGTGCACGTTCATCATCTCCTCGCAGATCTCGGGACTCGCAGCGTCACAGGATTCGTGGAGCTCGCCGTCGGCGGTCCAAACAGAACGTCCGGATCCGTTCACGCGCCCACATTCACCCGCAGGACTCGATTTTTCCAGGTTCGCCGACGGCCACGAGCGCCTTCTGCTCCTGAAATAAACCTTGCACTTGTGTTTTGTTATGTAGGCCTTCAGTCCCACTGGATCAGCCAGTCGTGAGTCCTCCTCCAACCCAAACATGCCTTCTCTCGTTTGTGAATTTCTGTTTTCTTTTCAGTCCACTCAGCGGAGCCTGATGCCGCTGTTTCAGAATCAGAATCAGAATCAGAATACTTTATTGATCCCCAGGGGGAAATTACTTTTTGTTACAATAACAACTCCCACTCAAAGTGTAAAGTAAAAAGAGCAAATAGTCAAGAAAAATAAAGAAAGGAATATGAATATAAATATAAATATAAATATATATACAATAAAAAGAAAGAAAAACTATATGTACAAGTGCAAACATGGACAGGAGTTATTGCACTATAGGTTATTGCACATAAGTATGGTATTGAATATGGATTATTGCACAGAGGGAATTTGCACAAGAGTTTCCCCTCAACACTGCAACACACTTATGAACTCTTTAGTTCCTGTTTCTGAAAGACATGCATCTCCTCCCGTTGTCACGTCGAAGTCGAACCCATATTTGCTATTACCTCTGTGATCGCAGATAGAGAAGTCGAGCGTCGCCCCGAGGGCTTTTGTGCTGTAACGAGCGGATAATCCCACGTTTAAAACACGTGCTCACCACTGTAATAGATAAGACTGGAATTCATACAGTTTCTCCTGCAGTCTTTATAAAATTATTGCTGTGAAAACTCACAGTTCTTACCTGACCACTTTACTCAATTGCCAAATGGCCTTTTCTCTGTCACAGCCGTCAGGTGCCACTTAAAAGTCATTTTCCCCGTGTCTGAGCTCAGGCGCACACATGACCGCCGTGGATGGGCTTGATTGCAGGTTTCAGGAAGGAATCCGCCGGCACGACTTGTTTATTCGATGTGACTGTACGCCTCCCCCCCCCCGGCATATGTTAGTTTGGGAGCTTTTGGGGTGTTTTGTGGGACAAGGAGTGGCAGAATGTTTTCTGTTTTGTTTTTTTTTTTTATTGCATTTCAAGGACAGCGCAGCATCAGGAGACACTCACGGTGAAAGGGGGGAAGTGTCAGGTCGCTGGCAGGCAGCGCTCCACAGGGAAAGCGCCGAATGTCGAAACTCTGGCAAATGAGCCCCTTCAGACGGAGGGAGAGCGGGAGGAGGAGGCGTCTGAGATCGCACCTTCGCATTTTACCTCAGACGGTCGGTTTGCCCACGCTGCTGTCACACGTTGGTGCAAAACAGATGGGCGCAAACGAGATGAAGCATACATCCACAAGCTGGTTAATTGTTATTTGCTATGGCCTTGTTTAGGAAGTCAGGTGGTCAGGTGTTGTGGGTGACTGTTTTTTTTTTTTTTTAAATAGTGTAGCATATCAACCACACATTCATCATAAATATACAAAGTGATAGCTAGCACAGCTCCATTATAATGAAATATTGTTCTTCATTAGCTGCGCTGATATTGGAAAAGCAGGCTTTTGTTTCATTTATTGCAACGGTGAAAGGAAAAATAATTCCATTTCAAGCGAAAGGAAAACTGAATTATGACAGTCCTGCAAATTAAAAATCATTACACTGACATTAGCAAATTACAGAAATGACGTGCAGGTAAAAAGGAGGGGGGCACACACAGGCTTTTTATTCTGTCCTGGTGATTTCTCTATAAAACCTCCTAGTTGCACGAACTGGATGCAAACTCATCCTCAGCATACAGGCCTGCCACGGTTTCCCACGCTGAATAATTTACAGAGTTTCAGGCTGAAGCGGCGTCTCGTTGGGAAAGTTTTAGACGGCAGAAATCATGCGAGAACGTCCGCACGGCCGCGTGTTTCGTCCTCAGCCGTACATTCATGGCCGCGGCTTTGAATTTCCATCGATCGCACGCCAACGGATAAACCGCTGTTTTTACTGAGAATGCCGTGTCTTTCTTTTGGTTTGCTGTTTCTTTAGACAGATAAGCATTCAGCCTTTTGTTGACGTCTCGATTGTCAAGAATGGCGGCCGTCTCTCTCTCTCTCTCTCTCTCTTTTTTTTTTTCTTTTGTCAGCGATTTCACATCACACACTCGCACAGACGATGAAACCATCATCAGGGTTGGGCTGTCATTATTACGGCTGTACAGCTATTTACCCCTGTCAGGCCACAGGCAGGTGGGAGATGAAGACTTGTGGGTGCAGCTGGATGTGACAGCCGTCATAATGGATGGTTACAGACAAATGACAGGAGTGGGCAGGTGTGCTGTACAATATGAAGAAATCCTCGCCTTTACCATTAGCAAGGGTTCAACCCGTACCGCTGTTCGAGGCCGCTACTGTTTCTGGGCTAAAACTGCTAATAGCAGGTATTTTGTGCAAATATCTTATGTTTCTTTTCTTTTCTTTTTTTTTCTTCTTCTATAGTTTTATACATTCTCGACAGGCTGGAAAAGCCTTAAAATGAGCAGTTGTCCCTGCCGGTACTAAAACTGAAACCTGATGAAATTCTTTAAATTTAAAAGCAGGTCCTCAGATTGTGGGATCATGTCATTTAAAATAATGGATCCTAACAGTGGTAACTGACTGGCTCTATCATAATAATATCTGTCACTATTGTTATTATTATTATTATTATTATTATTATTATTATTATTATCATCAGCAGTAGTAGCAGCATTGTCATCGTTATTATTTTTTATTATTTCTATTACTGTTTTATTGACATTATTACTATTATTTTCATTACTTTTTTATTTTTATTATTATTTTTTTATCTATCTCTGTATTTATTTATTATTTATTTATTTATTTATTATTTATTGATTTATTTTTTTCCTCTTTCCTGTTGTGTTTTTGGCTGTTTTTTTTTTTTTAATTTTAGTTTTCTTTTGCTCTGTTTGGAATGATCTTGTTCTTGTCATGCCTTTTCACCTTTTGTCTCCACCCCCGTCCTGTCTTGTGTACATGCACTTTGCACCAATAAAAAAAATGAATAAATTTAAAAAAAAAAAAAAAAATATTGATAAAATAATGGCGCTTTCCATCGACCTTAGAACTTCTTCCATGGAAAAGTGCAAGGCAGTGCCAGTCAAGTCGAAACGAAGGCACGTGTATGACGTCGCTACAAATGCATGACAGTCAGTGATCAACAGGCTTTGTGTCTGACTGGAGTTTTATTTGAAAACACGGCCCAGGTCAGCCCAGCGTTCTCTGTAGGTCTTTATTTTTATGATGGTATAGATCCATAGCGGTGTTTTCTTTTCATTTGATGACCGGACCTGGCGCATGCAGTGAGGATGTGTTTTCTGTCTTCATGCAGACGAGACATGGAGACATGGAGACATGGAGAAAGCTCCGTAATGCCGGACAAAGCTCTTATATTGTTTTACTGCTCTCTGTCGCTGACTGATACCATGCAGTGCTGATCAAACCGAGAGCCGGTTCATGAAAGTTTCTACATTTACTTTATTTGAGCAGTCGGTGTTGCCAAGGTCTTACCAAATAAAAATCATCTGCCGCACAGAGGCTGTGGTGGATTTTTATGTTTCTGATATAGATGTGACTCTTTTCTTTTGGACTGGTCGGTCAGTTTCACTATAGTTTACAAGCTGCAGTTTACATGACCGTTAAAAGGGTCATTTTGCTTGTTTTAATTGTGGGCCTTCTTCATGTTTATCATCTTTATGATTAATTATCCTCCACAATATGAAGCCAAAGAGCCAGGGTGATCTCCAACAGTGAAACTGAACATGTCCCAGGTTGAAAATAACTACAGCTATCCTTTAATTGTGCATCTACTTAGACCGAGTGCTGAGGCGGCGCCCACTTATCAAAGAAGGTGTCACCGAAGAAAGTGAGAGTCTTGCAAATCATCACTTTAAATCAATAATTAATTTACAAAATACATTACGGAACAAACAATCAAACACAAAACAACGTGCAAGGAAGATTAAATTTCATTGCGGGTTCTGCCGACGAGCTGGACGGCAATGCCCTATCTGTTATTTTTAACAAGGCATGCGCCGGTTTGATATATATCGGCAATCTATTACTGTACATCGGTCCAACGCTGCCAGCTTTTGTGGTCTCAGCAATTGTGTAAATATTTGAATGCAGTGTGATTAAACTCAGCATAATGTAAGCCGAGACGCCTATCAGCTTTCAAACTGATAAAAATGCAAAACGTCCAAAAGGACAAATGGAGTGGGTCCTCATCTGTGCTGAAATCTAAACCGGCATTGTTTGTGCGTGGCAGCGCTCTCAGACGGTTGCTGACTCGCCGTGTCTGCAAACAGAAGGCTCCCCCAACGGCCTTGACTGTCATTTCATGCTTTGCCAGTTGAATGGGAGTGATTCGTGCAATGTGTTTGCACTCCAAACTCTCCGCATTTCCAGAGCTGCCAAGCAAATTGAACTGGGGATGTAGCAAATGTAGCCATCAGAACAGCCCTCTATTTTTGCCTCGAGCCATAGCTGATTGATAGCTTTGATAGCCACAGAAGCTGGAGTGTGTTTCGTATGAGTGTGTGTGTGTGTGTGTGTCCACATATTTTTCCCCTTTTTCTTTACCAAGACAGAGATGGAGGACTGACATTGAAACAGATAAAAAAATATATATATATGAGGTTAAATGTGAAATGTCAATTGTAATGCCTGCTTCTTATCGCCACAGCAGGGAGCCTAGAAAAGGGATGTGACAGGTGTCTGATTGAGACCCACGAGGAGCCGCCGAGATGGCAGCTAAATTGGAGGAAGCATGTGTCTATCGTCTTTTTCTTTCTCCTCGGGGATGATGATTCGAGCCGCGTAGGGCCCTCGTGTGACCGGCCGGTCGGGGAGCCGAGGTGTCGACCGGGGAAATAAAGCTTAGAGAGAACCGCTGGTGGTGTGGCTCTAAGGGCCCTATCTTGCGCCAGACTCCCTAAACCCGCTATTTGCGGATTTAGGATTTAGGAAGAGGCGTTCCCCCGTAAAAGTTGCTATCTTGTGCACCTCCCGCTATCCGCAAAACACCTGCGCTACCCGCTATATTATGCATAGGCGTGTTTTGGGCGTTACGCCAGTTAAACCAATCAGTGTGCCAGGTGCCACTGCCTTTAAGGGCAGGATGCGCTATCCTAAATCCTTTCCCTAAAGTGTGTGCGCAAGATAGCAATTTTAGGGATAGCGCATGAAACACGCCCACGGACACACCTCCAGGCGCAAATGACGGAGTCGGCATAACGGATAGCGGGTAGCGGGTGGCGCAAGATACCGTTTAGGGATAGCGGAAGTTCCTAAATCCGCAATTTGCGGGTAGCAGGTCGTGGCAGCGGATAGCGGGTGGCACAAGATAGGGCCCTTAGAGTTAGGGTTAGGCTTGTTAGGCCCTAAGTGTCGGAGGGAAATCGGAGCCTCCGGATCTTGTCCGCCATGTCAAAATGCGCCTTTGGTTTCACGTTTTTAAAAGAGAGAGGGACACTGGAAGGCATGCTACCAAAGTTTATGTGTCAAGTACTTTATGTTTCTTTGTTGACGACCTAAATAGCCCTTTAAATAAAACATAACTTATAGATCCAGTATTCCTATTATGCAACAATGGAAAAATATTCAAATCACCATAAAATCTCACTGATTGACCTAAAATTGGAAAGAAATGTTAATTTTTGGTGTTTTAATGTCTTTATGTTATTTCTAAGTACAGGTTTTTGTTATTTATAACCAATGCGTTACAGTGTGTGTACAGGACATTGAAAACATATCATCATGTGAATTTCATCTTTACCCGGTAGTGCCCATTACATTAGGAACACTCATTAAATATGAAGCAAAAAAAATGATGTTAATCATTTATTTAGAGACATTAAACATTGGGCTGGGTCAAACTGACCCTGAACATAATAGGAGGGTTAAAGTCCTTGTAGCTCTTGGGACAAATGATTTCCTGTATATATTTTAATTTTTCCCTGGGTGTTCTGTCCTAAACGATGACAGACGTTGTACTCAGAGGATGGCCGTGATGGCTTTTCCATTCTTTAGCGTGATATGAGACTAAATGATTTTTGGATTCGCCGGCCGTCGCTTTTCCTGGGAGGGCAACTTCCAGCGGTGGACGGCGATCAATCACAGCCATCGATTTTGGAGGGATTCCCGCTGTCGCGTCGGATTAATATGGATTACAGCATGCATCTGAAAGCGGTGTCGTTAGCCAGTCGGCTGTTTGAGCACGGCGAACTTGAAAAAAAAAAAAAAAAAAAAATTTAGTAAGCATTCAAGCCCCGTAACATCAGGTGGCTTTGATGTTTTTATCTAATTCTCCAGGTTTGATTCGGCGCTCGTGACGCCGCGACACGCATGATGATAAAAATGAATCAGTCGTAGAAAACATCATCATGCTAAGCGTGTCGGCGTTTGGTCTTCGCCGTGGTTTTGAATGCAGAGCGGGTTTAAGTCGTCGTGGAAGCTTATTGATATTTTTCCCACGCCGCCGCGCTGCAGTGTATAGCGTGATTAATATTGACACGTATTTAATGTTTGGGATTGTGTATGCGCCGAGCAGAACTCAAACGCAGCGTGTGATTGTTATGAACTGCAGAAAGCATATTCAGTCTGGTCCTTTTTTATAATACCACATAATCCACAGGAGACCGGTGGGCGTACATCACCCCGAAGCGCACTGTCAATTCCCATTTTTTGAGATAAGGAGATCTCTTCCAAGTGTGCCATGTCAGCGGCGAAGTCGATGTTGATTTCGGCGCACCTTCATATTTTTTTCTCCGCTCTATTGACTCATCTGCCTCTCTGGCATTGTGTGATTTCAAGTATGACAGATGAGTAAGCCGCGAACCTCCAGGACATTCCCAAGGCATGATTCGCGGGACTTATTTGGCTTAACTTGCGACTGCGGCAATCCCGTGAGAGAAGACTCCTTCCTCTCTCCTGGTTGAAAGAATACAGATACCCCCTTTGACATCTACACTGTAACCCCCCCCAACCAACCCCTTCCCAGCCTCCTCCTCCCTCCCCCACCTCCCCGAGCTTCCCTGTCAAATCCAAAGATCCTTCAGCGGGAGGAAGGAGAAAACAAACTCACTCCCTCTCTGGGACCAGAAACTGTGTTAAGAAACGTTTGTGGATGTGCCACCAAGAAAAAAAAAAAATCATCATCAGCGCCGCATAATCTAAGCAGCTGATTGGCAGAATACAGTAAATTACATGTACAACTTTACTCAAATCATCTGCAAGCTAATTGCAGCGGCCTCAGCCGTCCTACTGTAGTCCTTTTTCTCTAATTACGGTTCAACTCAGCTTTTTTTTTTTTTTTTTTTTTTCTTTTCTTTTTCCTGCTTAAACAAAAGAAGCAGAAATCATATGGTTTTATCGCGCCTCAGAATCTTAATACCTTTGTAAGCAGGGCTTTAAATCCAAAGCTGTTTGATATTGACTTTTCTCTCTTATCAGTTCTCTAATGATAGCGAGGCCTCTTTCAACAGATACACCCATCACATTTGGGGGGGGGGGGTTATTTTTGCACCGTTCTTACAAGCAGCAACCCACACACACACTTCACACTGTACCTCCCAACACCCTCAAATGCTTTTTTCCTTCCACTTCTTCTTCTTCTTTTTTTTTTTTTTTTTTGCCTCTCTGCTGGGGGAACGTGTGACATGCGTTGAAACAGGATTGAGTGGTAAATTGAATTAGAGCGGCCTGCAGAATATGCCAGAATGGCAGGTGTACAGCAGCCTCTGTGTGGACAGCCTTGATTGCGACTGTGAAAAGCCAGTGTTCCTCCTTTTGGCTGCCGCCCCACACCGAGTGCCTACAGTTTCAATTGCTTTACTGCGAGGGCCGCACTGCCTCAAAGTAAATTACTAGATGGATGGTATGCAGAGCCAGATGTTTAACCCAATCTCCCTGAGTAAACACACTGGAAATCCTCATTGCCTCTCTAAAAAGCCATGTTGATTAATGCTTAACCACGGGTGCTTATTCCCGTTAATTTCCAAGTAACGTTGCCTAATAAGCCCTTATTAGCTAGCTATAGCTGGAAAGGTGGGGTCTCTTTGGTGGTTTGCTCATTTCTAGACAGCGCTTTCACCTTCTGGGATGTAGTAAGGATCGTGTAAAGAAGGAAGGGACGGCGAGTCGTAGTGGACAGCATTTCAAATTTCCACTGGTGCCGTTAATGTTGAAGTCAATGGGACAGGCATGCAGAATCCCACTAGAAACCACCATATACCTCTGCAGTTTGAACTTCGACAGGACAGAGATTCAACTACAGTAGTCCCTCGTTTATCGCGGGGGTTACGTTCTAAAAATAACCCGCAATAGGCGAAATTCGGGAAGTAGTCGGCTTTATTTTTTACAATTATTCTAGATGTTTTAAGGCTATAAAACCCCTCACTACAGGCATTAACATTTTCTCACTTTTTTCTCTTGTTTAAACTCTCAAAGTTCAAACCTTCGTAGAAAAAGAAGTCCAGTATTATAGAATGAACGCATTCTGTACTGTACAGGAGACACGGCACAGAGGCGACTGATTGACAATGGTCTACAGTCCCTTTGCCAATCAGGACGCAGAACACAATGCGCTGTAAAAAAAAAAAAAAAAAAAAGCATGCAAAATTGCACTAAAAAAAAATCCGCGAAACTGCGAGGCCGCGAAAGGTGAACCGCGTTATAGCGAGGGACAACTGTATACACTATACATATATATATATTTTTTAGCCATTTAGCACATTAATTGTCCTTGTTGCTGGTCTCACATCATCAGGAGACTGTCTGGCAGCTGCAGAAAGCCTAACACGAAGCCCGGCTCCAGCTAAAGAATGCTAAAGGAAGCCACGTGCACGTTTGAAATGTACAATCCCATACCACAAATACGAGCTACTTAACAATAGACAAAGTATTTGTAATTCTGATGCTCCACTGTTAAATACTGTGAAGTACTACTGTTAAATAAGGTGTAAATCCATTTTTTTTCCACAATTGGCACCAGTTTGGCCTCAGGCTCCCCGTCCTTCTTTATGCTTTCCTTGGGCTGTGTGGCTCTTGTGTTTGGGAATGTAAAAAGAGTAAAGTGTTGCAAAGAGATGAACAAAATAAAAGTCCTTCCAGTCCCTATAATAATACACCACAGAGGAGGTGGAGCCTGCATAGCATTGCTCTATGGAGAGATTAAATTTGATTATTTGTACATAGGTGATAATTACACTGCAAAACCGCAAAATCTTACCAAGATTATTTGTCTTATTTCAAGTCAAAATATCTCATTACACTTAAAATAAGACATGATCACCTCGGAAGTAAATTGTTTTTAGACAATTTTCACTTGTTTCAAGTGAAAATTAAATTGAAACGAGTGAAAATTTGCTTGTTTCATTGGCAAAATTTGCCAGTGGAAAAAGTGAAAATTCACTTGAAATAAGTGAAAATTAGCTAGAAACAAGAAACAAATTTTGCCAATGAAACAAGCAAATTTTCACGTGAAACAAGAGACAATTGTCTAAAAACAAGTTACTTCTGAGGTGATCATGTCTTATTTAAAGTGTAATGAGATATTTTGACTAGAAATAAGACATTTTTGACTTGAAATAAGACAAATAATCTTGGTAAGATTTTGCGTTTTTGCAGTGTATAATTTTCTTGTGTTTTGATCTCTGAAGGAATAGTGTTCTCCCTGGGCTCTAACCTTTGAACAAATGTACTCAAACTGGCCAAACAAGCTGAAAACCGCAGCACACGTGGTGTAGTGTTTGAGGCTCGAGCATTCAGTGTCCAGGTTACCAAGGAGGAAAGCATGAATGAACAATTTGCTCTACAACAACAACGCACTACTCCCTCAAAGAGCACGTCTGAAAGGGAGATGTCTTCATTTGTGGAGGTATGCTGCAGCAGATTGATTTAACCCACGTAGAATCAAGTTTGCAGCTATTGACAGTGGTTCTGTGGCTTGCTTCACCCTGGACTTAACAGTAACGGCTTCTGAATGGGGCCGGGGAAAGGCAACGTGTCAAACATCGGAAAAGCTGCCGTCGTTCAGCGAGCCGGTGGGAAAAAAAGGAGCTGTTCGATTTACCTGAGCAGCTGCATATCACTGTGGAGTCGTGAGAATGATGCAATCAAAATAATCTGTTGCACAAGACCACCGCACAGATCCAAAGGGAGCGTCTTGCACCACCCACAGTCGATCAGAATAGAGCAACTCATCGACCAAGTTTCTCACAGTGTGCACAGGCAGCAAGGCCAGCGTTTATTTGGCTTGACACCATTTGTTTTCTTGCACATCGCTCTCTTGGATGACAAAAGAAAGTGAGAAACTGAACGTGTGAGAGGAAGACAGATGTCTGTTTCAGCGTACTGTAAAGGCTGAGGTGACAGTGGGCAACTTCATTTATATTCATTAGTTGGGACGAGCAGATTTACAGGGACGGATTTAGGGAACTGGTGAATCAGCATGGGCTTTTTGAAATCCGAATAGCAAAACGTTCACGTCTGTTTCACTGAGCTTTTTGTCTTTCGCACAAAGAAATTGGACTAAGCATTTTAGTGGCTGTAATTTCCAGTCATGTGCAACTCAGCCCAACTTTTACAACTTGTCAGGCGTCTGTTCAGATGCAGTTTCTCTGTACGGTCACCAGAGCGGTGGGTCTCACCTGGTCATGCACAAATTAAATTAAATTAACGTGGCTATTTTACATTTAAAATCTAGTTTTCAAGAGTTACAATATTTTTCTTGCACTCTCTTCTTCTTATACTGTCATACAATAAAAAGTTATTTTTAAATGAAGGACTTTAACAGTAGTTTTTGTTGAGAACCGCTGCTCTAGAGAACTGCATGTTGCCTCAGTGCAACATGCAGTTATGGGGGAAAAAATCTGCTTATTAGTTTATCTAGCAGCAGAACAGCCAGGTGGCCATTAGCACCGCCGTTTTCATCAGCCTGAGTCAAGTACGATCTTTTGTATCTTTTGAGAATATAGTCCATCATTTTATGAAAAAACCTAGGACAAATTACAAGAGAAAAAAAACTCAACTGATTCTGTATCCTCAGTTTGTCCTGAGTGCGGGGAAAAAAGTCCCAAGGAATCCCATTGGTGGAAAGTTTTGAAAATCACCTATTTATGACCACATATTACCAAAAAACACTGTTTTTAACACAAAAGGGAAAGGGTTTCAAAATTTTACTTTCAGATATCACTATAAAAATTCTCAAGTTGATTACACACACAAAGACAAGAAAAAAAGTCAATTACAGTTACAGTCTCTTCTGGCATTTATTCCTTATATTCCTTATTAGCGCATATCAAATCAGATAATGTGTGATATGCATGTGTAAACAGAATAATTCAAAGAACTTGTAATTGACTTTTTTTCTTGTCTTTGTGTGTGTAATCAACTTGTGAATTTTTATAGAGATATCTGAAAGTAAAATTTTGAACCCCTTTCCCCTGTGTGTTAAAAACAGTGTTTTTTGGTATTATATGGTCATATAAAGGTGATTTTCAAAACTTTCTACCAATGGGATTTCTTGGGACCTTTTTCCCCTCACTCAAGACAAACTGAGGATACAAGATCAGTTGAGTTTTCGTCTCTTACAATTTGTCCTAGGTTGACCCCAATTTTGGCCTAAAATTACTGGACTAATAGGAGTTTTTCATACAGCGAACTTTATTTGTAAAGCGTGGGAAAAGAGGAAAAAAATGTGCTGTACATTTGATTTGAATTTGGTAATATATACAGTATGTAGTCCATATGTGCAGGTATAAGTGTATGTATGTTTTTTCTTTATTTTTCTTTATCTGTTGTTGTTTTGTTTATCTGTTTACACACTATGCAATGCTGTTTGTCATGTTAAGTGTCTTATAAGCCCATGCGGGTTGGGCACCTTGAGTGCACGACACTTAAATTAAAAATTCATTCATTCATTCATATCGTCATGGCATGTTTGGTGTGTGTATGACTGGAGGGTGAAGTGTGTTTTATGATAGGTTAAACTTAAGCGTTATGCTCAACATATTGAATGCATAGTAGTTGAAAATGAATATACACTAAAACCTTGAGCTATAATAATGACAGTGTTCTAAAATGATTTGTCAGACTTTACTCTTTGACTATGACAATGAAACGGTCGCAGTGTTGCTGAATGAACGCACACTGGATGCTGCCCAAGTGCCCAAAATAATCCTCTGCGTCATGACTGATGTGTGTTGGTGTGTGTGTGATGGTGTGTGTGTCTGCAGAGACCCTGTTCTCCGCCTGGATTTTCTTGTTTTGCTGAGCTTGGTGGGCGTCGTCCTTTAGGCAGCGGGTGTGTAGCTCCCAGCCAATCACAGCGCAGCACGGTGCCAGGTGGCGACGGAAGGGTTTACAATTCATTCCGCTGCCATTGCAGGAAACGAAAACTCGCTTTGAATGTTGTGTTTACGAACCACAGCCGACAAATCCTGCTCATTCTGCCTGTGATGAAGGTCTGTCGTCTTCACCGGCGCGAGCAAAATGAGTTTGCGGTTTGGCGTAATTGTCGGCTGCGATGGCGTCGCCTCATAAACATCAGTGTTTACCGCAGCCTCTTCCACTGTTTGTTCAGCTGATTAGGACCCGAGTGGAGGAGATTGCACCGACACTGCATTCGATCAGTTTTCTCCACCCTTTGCCATTACATAATAAACGGCACACCTGAACATCCAAATGGAGCGCACCCAATTTAAAGCAGCGGCCATAAAGTGTTAACGTCATTTGACCAATCAAAATGCAGCTGGAGCTGTGGTTAACCAGTTAATGGTGGAAATTTTGCTCTTTCAGTGGAAAACGGCGCTGTTTTGGTAATAATTAGAGATCTAGGAGAACACATTGATAATGTAAATTAATTAGTAACCATCATGCCTCGGGCTGGGTTTTACTGATCACCAGGCCACATCTGCCTCGTGGGCTGTATGTTGTTGTGAGAGACACATCTGGCAGCCTAATCATCTCCCAGGATCTGTTCTCTCATGGTATCCAGGACTCAATTTACATTATCTTCCAGATCGGTTAGGACCACTTTCAAAAATGATTGCTCAGTGACCTGGGAAGAGAGAGAGAGGAAAAAAAAAAATCAGATTATATCTGCATCTGCTCTGCATTCATACACATTGGAGTAGTGATTTGTGATTTACAAGAGGCACTTACTTTAGCTTAAAGGGGAATGTCACTGTGGCTAAAGCTGCCAGGGCTAAAAGTTGACAAAAAATGAAGTGGCTCCAAACGACTTGCCATTTGGACTTGATCTTGTCTCAGGAGCCACCAGGAGACGGCGTAATGTCAATGAGCGCATTAGGCTAATTCAAAGCAGGGACACGGGTTTGATCCCTCGTCCCAGAACCGTCGGGTTCTGTAGATTATAACCTCTTAACCGGCCTTCTCCAGGCCTCCTCTATCAGCCAGGTTTGAAGAGATGTCATGCATCTTTGACCCTCATCCCTCCATTTCAAAGCTGAGTGGTCCAATTTCTGGATAGAATATCCCAAGGCTTGTTGTGCTTATTGGGGAAGAATCTGCTCTCGACGATAGCAAGTGAAGGGGCACTTTGTGTGGGGAGTCAGCTGTGTGCCAATAACACACACACACACACACACACACACACACACACACACACACACACACACACTTGAAGAAATACACCACACTTTTTCTAAGTCGCTCTGATACATTATCACACTGAGACGCCAAGTGTGAAGGATGGTTTATTCACGCCTCTGCCATATTTCTGGCTCTCAGGAGGGTGTGAGGTATGTGTCTCATGATCAACCTCTTTTATTAGCACACACAAATAATACCTCTTTCAGCTCGGCACCATCACTTACTGGCTGCTCGGCTGCTGATGGCTCCGTGTGTCATTTCGAGGGCCCGGGCGGCGCAATATCTGCTAACCTTTTCTCTGTAATCACTGCTTTGTAGCTGAATGTCACACACTTAATTTGAACATGGGGGGGCCACTTAGAGCAAAAGCTGACAATTAAAGATCCTGTTTTTGAGCGGCTCTCGCTTGGACTTATCGAGATGCAGGGCGGTGATGTCTAAAGCACCGCCGGGACGAGGCTCGGGCCGCTTGGCGAATACCACGGGGATCGCTGATGGAATGACTCTGGTGCGAATTCCCTCGCTAATTTTTGACAATTTAAATGACTGTAATCTGGTGGTTTCATGTGCAACTATCTATTTTGATTTATTGTGTGTATTCAAGGAATTGCCCTTTTCTTGTGCATTTAATCCACAATTGAACTTGATGCGAGTCCACATGGTGGTGAAATTCATTATTTGCACTGAGCTCCCCCTGGGTTGCTAATCCTCAGCACTGGATTTCTATCTCTCCATTCACTTCCATTGTGTGGCTGGTTCCAAAATAACAGTTAGCACATGAGCAAACACAAACAGAGCTGCCCCGGTACCCATTTTTTCAAGGAAATTAAACAACTCCTTTCTTGTTATTTACCTTTTTGAATTGGAAAGTAGGTCCGGCATGTAGCATTTGCAGGAAACGTTCACGTCGTAGCCTTGCGCCAGGAAGAAACAACCTGATGGTGCTGTTGCAAATATATGAAAAAAGAAAATAGGTACCAGGACTTGCTTTTTTTTTTTTTTTTTTTTTCTAAGGAAATTAAACGACTCCTCTCTTGTTATTTACCTTTTTGAATTGGAAAGTAGATCCGGCATGTAGCATTTGCAGGAAACGTTCACGTCGTAGCCGTGCCCCAGGAAGAAACAACCTGATGGTGCTGTTGCAAATATATGAAAAAAGAAAATAGGTACCAGGACTTGCCTTTTCTTTTTTTTTTTCTTTTTTTAAGTAAATTAAACGACTCCTTTCTTGTGATTTACCTTTTTGAATTGGAAAGTAGATCCGGCATGTAGCATTTGCAGGAAACGTTCACGTCGTAGCCTTGCGCCAGGAAGAAACAACCTGATGGCGCTGTTGCATATATATGAAAAAAGAAAATAGGTACCAGGACGTGCTTCTTTTTTTTTTAATCTTGGCATAATTATTTCATTCGTTTACGTCTTAAAAGGGAGCTGTTTTGCCGCGCTAATGGAGAGATAGAATTACAGTGTTGTGGATTAGCAGCCCAGGGCGGCACACAGAGCAGCTAATGAGGAGGTTTTTATCACAATGTGGACACAGAATGCCCAGGTTACTCTCCCAAAGTTCAGTTTTGCTTTAAAAGTTTCCTTTCAGTTTATCACACCTACACAAATACACTGGAGAGGGGGTGTGTACATGCAACGGGCTGTGCAGTATCACGATTGCTCCCCAGTCAGGAACAAAGAGTCGGCACTGAAAAAGCACGAGGTCAGGATGTTGCCGTGGCTGAACATGCAAAGGTGGCTGTGTGTGTTTTTTTGGGGGGGTGGCTTTGCGCCGCTCCCGTCTCCTCCAGTCTGGGGAATTGCTGCCACCTTCAAGTGCCGCAAATCCTCAGACGTAAGTGTGTTAAGCCCCGTGTGCCTTGCCGAGGGTGGAAATGAAGACAGGCTACCCATATGAAGAATGATGGCTCCTTCAAGAGGCAGCTGTCCCATTTTCAGGCGGCGACGCTCGCCACAATGCGCCGCCTGACTGTCTTCCCCTCTGTTTTTTCTTTTGTTCCCCTCCTTTCTCTCTCTGCCTCTATCTATCTGTGGCTGGTGAGGAAGGACTTTTGAGAACGGAGGGGAGAGTCGGAGGAAGAGAGCGAAGCCTTAAAAGTCTGCGAGAAGATTATATGTAGTCCCCTCAAACCTCTTCAAGGATGGAAATGTTATTGATGCATGTAAAGTCCTCTGGGGGTTTCACTCAAAGAACATTTGGGGCCTTTCATCCCTGACATGAAGGTGGAAGGAAACATTATTGAGGCCCTGCGACATGACAGAGGCTTCTTCTTTCAGCGGGAGGCTTGAAAGGGAAGAGTCATCTCCCTCCACCCTTTGAGAGAGAAGCCTCATAATTGGCCGAAATAGCTGCTCTTTTCTTCACTCCAGTTTCTGGAGGTAATTGGTATTTATGAAGTATTTATGGTCCATCTTTGCCGATGTCAGCTCCACACAGAGGAAGATTTTTTTTTTTTTTTTTTTGGGGAATAGAGGAAGAGACAATTTTCTCCCCTTACTTCTCCTCTTTTCCTTGGAAGAAGAAGGAGAAGAAGCAGTGTCTCTTTTTTGTATTGGCCCTTTTACGTATTCATAAATTCAGCAGAGTCATGAATTGTTGCACTTATATAACAGTGTGAAGGGGACCGAGAGGCTGTTATTATTGCACGATTCGTCCCAGGCTGCAGTCCCATCTGTGACAGTGACTTGCGGGATGGAATAGATGCAGCCGCCACTTCGGCTAATGAGGAAATTTTATCAGGCAATTAAACCAAAGTCAATGAAAATATATTCACGATTGTTTACGGATCAATCAACCAAGGACCCCCCATCATCCCTGCTCCCAATGTGCATACCCGACTTCTTCTGTGCAAACAGCTGTTTTTTTTTTTTTTTTTTTTTTTTTTTTTTTCTTCCTTTGACTTTTTTCTTCCTTCCCAGAAACCTGTTTAGGTGTGATTAACGCTCCTCGAATGGAGTCCTCCCCTGCTCAAAGTAATGGAAAATGCACAAGGCCATTAACGAGACGAGCTTCACAAGTTATAGCCGGCGATTCTTGTAAGCGGGATCGAATGATGGAGAAGACAGCGTGTGCGGCGCGAAATGAGACTACCCTGTCTTTGTCAGACGACGGTGGGAACAAATTCGCTGTGTACTTTGCAAGCCCGCGTGTTTCTCTTTGTTCCGTCCCGTACACTACGAGCTTATCTTCTCGCTTGCCTTCCCTGTTTATCCTACTGTACAGCTCTGTCCACATTCTGAGTGACTGCGCTAATTGTTCCTGCTCATGCGTCCCCTGCAGATTCAATTATACGCCACTCTGGGCATCCTGAAAAAAAAAAGGAGGCTGGGAAAAGAGGAATGAGAGCTGAAAGTATGGGAGAGTTTGAGAAATGACAGTGACGGGAAGTGAGAAGGGGCTTGGAAAGGTCCGAGATGAGGAAGGGAGTGGCTGAAAGAGAGAAAAAAGAGAGGTTGAGTGCTAGGAACTAGTAAAAGCAGGGCTAAATTAGAAAGGGAGAGAGAGCGGGCATGAGTAAGCGAACTCCCTCGGGTCATATATTTATGTTGGGGTAAATCAGCTCACTAGAGTGTACACTGTAATGGCATCCCTCTGTATAATGATTGGCGCTGACCTCCCAAATGAGAGGATTAGTTTGTGCCTGAGCCGGGCAGAAATAATGGACCTCACCTTAACTGAGCTGCAGCTTGACACAGCAGAAAATGCGGAGGAAAAAATAACACCTCTCTGGCATTAGGTGCCCCTGGATCTCATGCATCTGTGTCACCTCCGGGTCAAATTGGCCATGCAGCCGAGCGCCTCAGCTGAATTTGTGAACAGATGACATGCATACGCCGCCCACATGTGCACTTATACACTGCGCACATTATCAGAATAAGGTGTCA
Organism: Myripristis murdjan; assembly: GCF_902150065.1. Classification (NCBI taxonomy): domain Eukaryota; kingdom Metazoa; phylum Chordata; class Actinopteri; order Holocentriformes; family Holocentridae; genus Myripristis; species Myripristis murdjan. The sequence continues at coordinate 34,109,670 of NC_043993.1, forward strand.
CATGCTTTAATGTGTCACCGTAACTAAGAACTTTTACCAGTGAGGATTTCTATTTTAGTGATAACACAGTTACCAAATCCAAAAATCAGTTAGTTGTGTTATTTCCCCCTGAGCGGGGTCGCTGACATGATGTGGATTTTTGTGTCCAAATCCATTATTAAAAAAAGAAAAGAAAAAAAAAAAAAAAAAAAAAAAGTTTATTTGTATAGCACATTTCACACTTCAGCAAACTTGTGCGTTACATAAAAAATGCATAAACACATACACTTAAAAACAAATGAATACATTTCACTGTAGTAAAATATTAAAGGCATCACACAAACATCATAAATAAGAAAAGGTACTGCTTGTAAAACCCTTCACACACACACGCACACACACACACACACACACTAACCAAAAGCTCAAGAACAAAAAAAGTTCTAGGACCACTAGCAAAACCAAACACAGTTGGAGCATCTGGCAGGTTGTTCCACAGAGTGAGACCACAGAGGTAAAATGTACCTTTGCACCACTGGCTGCTTTTTATTCTGATCTGAGAGGCGTAAAAATGAGAACCAGAGATGTACAAAAGTGTAAAACCATTTAGGTATTTGTGAAGCATGAACAGTATTTTGAAGTCAGTTTTACTTTAGCTAGTGAAGTGATCTTAGAGTTGATACAGTCAGACCTCTAGTTCCAGTCAGGACTCATAGGCCACGTTCAGACTGCCAGCCCAAATCCGATTTTTAGCCCATCCAGATTGAAACTGGATGGCTCTTTTGTAGTCTGAACAGTCACAAATCACATGAAATCCAATTTTTGCAAATCTGATCGAAACCACATTCGAGAGGTAGTTTCAGATCACATTTGGACGGATGCATCTGAGTCTGAACAGCTCCAAACACTCAGATCAGTTTTGACTGTCCGTGACGTCACTCTACTCTACACTACGCGCGACGGATGACACCTCTGCGCCAACGTCGTTGCTACAGCAACCTGTCATATCGGTCAATGATGTGGCCCAGTCTGAACAGAGTCAGATCCAATTCGGACACTTGCTAAAAACAGTGTGGACAGTCAGCCCTAAAAATCGGATTTGAGAAGGAATGTGATTTGAATCAGATTCGCCTGCAGTCTGAATGCGGCCTTACTGTAGTCTGTCTCTTTGGATTGTTGCTAACCTAACAGGTAGGACATCGAAGCTCGGAGTAGCTTTCAAAATCCAACTAGGGAAAAAAAAATGTTTAGGCTTGTCTATAGCGTGTCTAAACACATTATCTTAACAGAAGTGGAAATGAAACTACTAATGCTCATTTCAAGAATGAACATTTTCAGCAAATAAATCCAAACACCGGGAAATCTGCATTCGGTGACGACCTTGATAGACCATCAATGAACTGTTGAATGGATCATCCAAATGTCCAGCTGTGATGTGATCTTCATGGAGAGCAGTGAGAGGATGTTGTATCTTCAGGGGTTCACAGAGAGAGGCAGGGCATCGCTCCAGTTACTCAGATGATTGGTCTGTTGTTGACAGACAGAGCCTCAGTCAGGCCGAGTCAGGGCAGTCAGTGCCACTCTGCAGGTCCACAAGGAGTTACCAGTTGGCACAGAGAATCCAGAGGTAGATGTAGTCAGCATGTAGCAAAGGCTGCAATATATTTTGTCCTCTGTGTTTGTTTTTACCGACACCTCGCTGTAACATGAGATCTTGTGTGAGTTGGGCGTGAGCAGTTTGGTTCAGCTGCAAATGGCAAGTCTGTCATGTCAATCATTTCAGTATATATGTGATCCCAAAACTTTCACTCATCACAATAAAAATTTTAAGTCGGCTAGTGTTATATGTCCAGTCCTTTTGTATTCTGTCAGGTTTTTGAAAGTTGTGTAGTACAACCTTAGCCTCAGGTAACACCCAGGTTCTTAACCGGGTTTCTACGGTCTTGTTCAGACTGCAGGCAAATCAGTTTTTATTTTCTCAAATCAGATCTTCAAGACAGACTGTCCACACTGTTATCTGCTAGATGTCAGATGGGATTTGTGTGTCCAGACATCACCAGCCGTCAGCTTGCAGCTCCGTCTCTGCTCAGCCTCTCTGATGCACTTCTGTCACTCTGGATTTGATGCTGCTGTTGTGTGTTGCATTGCAAGTGATCCAAAAGACAGTATGAAGTCTGATGTTAGTGACCAGAATATCTGGACTGAGATGCATCTGTAGAAATCTGATCGGAATTGCATTTCAAACCACAAAGGTGCTTTGAATTTGATTTGTAAAAATCACATTTCATGTGCATTTTTGCTGTCTAACATGGATACAGTCTGGATACAATCTGGATATGCCAAAAAACTGATTTGGGCTGGCAGTCTGAACAAGGTCTCAGGCAATAAGGTTCATCTACAATGGATGTGATGCCTCAGTAGCATAGGATCTACCACAAGCATCTGCTGTTGTTGTTCTTGTGTTCACTGAAATAAGATGTTGGCTGGTTCACTGATTATCAGTGCAGTTAACAAAGATCACTGAGGGGGTTAGGACGAGAGAAAGGGAAAGAAAGGGGAAGCATGTCCAAACCAAATAGTATAGGAACAAAAATAGATCCTTGTGGAACACCATATCAAACTTCAGATTCCTGTAAGATGAAGCTGCCAACAGACATGCACAGAGAAAGATCTGCCTTTTAAATATGAGGAACACCAGCTAAAAGCAGAACCATGTGGCCAACTCAGTCCTTAAGGTGATAAAATGTGTAAAATGTCACCATCCATCACAGTATCAAGGTAAGTCTAAGAAGGTTACTTCAGTATAATTCATAATGAAATAGTTGGACATGCATTGGATAGGCAAACTGGCATTGCCATTTTTTTTCTAAATTATTTCATACTTAAAAAAACATATATGCAAAATGGACTGTATGTGGCTTAAAGGCAGTTTAGTGCAATATGACTTAAAGAATGGCTTTGGAAAGGCCCCTGTGATACTGTAATAAGGTTAGACATTCTCTCACAAATATCAGTCTGAAGTGGAATCATCCAAAATCCATAGCCCTCCCCCATTTCCCCACAATCCTTGGCTTCATTTTCATCATAATAAGGCATTTGCAGCCTGCATGTGGTAATGCACGGAAGCTTGTCCACAGGAAATGTGCTCTTGTTATTGTGGCTTTCTGTCAGGCAGTGACAGGGCAAGTCTCCTGGTTGGAGGAATTTTGTGGCTTGGTAGTGAATATTGTGGCTAATGTCTGACTGCAGGGCACGCTCTCCTTTTGTGTGCTCTGATCCAGCAGGATTAAAGCATCCATCTTGCCCTCCCTCTTCCCCTAATGGTATTAGGAAAAGGGTGGATAGGTTTTAGTATTCCGTTAAGGAATATCAGATATGGGGACTGGCTGATTCAATTAAGTAAAAAGCAAGTGGGGAGGAGCAAGGACTGGAATAATGGCCTTGGAGCTGCACAGAGTGGGTTGAGGTTAGGGGGCTGGGGTTTGGGGTTTGGGGTTTGGAAGGAGGGGGGGCTCTTAATCTAAGAAACTCTGACATCCCCCACCACCAAAACAATTATGCTCTCATTACCGAGAAGTTTTTACTTGCTCACTATAGTTTTACAGTGACCACCGCAAAAAAAAAAAAAATCACAGCCAATTCAACCGATTTGTCATAAGTGTAAATCAGAAATGTATTATTTATCATCAAAACAGCACAGCCTTCATTACAAAAAAGTAAACAGTCTCTTTTACATTTCAAGTGATGGGATAGCATTACTAAATTTCAGAACTGTGGCGCAAACTGTGGATTGAGGGAAGTAAGCTTACATCCCTCCATTCTCACGTCAACCCTGTCTTAATTTAGTGCTGCGGGACAGTAAACCAACAATCGTGACAGTGTTCACCACAACATGAGGCGGCATGCGGGCCCTTTCATACCAGAGAGGAAAAGGGTGGCTTGGAGCCAGTACCTTTTTTCCGTGGCTTCATTTTCTGTATGACAGGGTGAGACCGGCTTGTTTGTAACTGACATTAAAATGACTTTCTGTTCAGCTCAAATAAGCTCTGTGGCAGGAGAGCATTTTGTTACCATGCCACTCCTGTGTTCCCTCAGATTACATGGTTTGTTTGTGTAGCTGGTGTGGAATTATTGTTGTTATAATACAACTTATTCCAATTTCATTACGCCCACATATCTAGCATCCTCAGTTTTGATGTAAAAGATGGTGGAGATGATGATGATGTGCAATGGTAGGAAAAATTTACATTTGCACACTCCAAGAAGACTTACCAGGACAATTACCTGCATTAATCAAAACTCATTTTGGTTTTTAATGTCAAAATTACAGTCACATTCATTTTGGAAGATCCCATCCTGGCTATTTACACTTGCCAAAGAGGGGTACTTTACCTACAATTTAGTGCATCTGAAAAATCTTTTTTTTTCCTTTTCTTTTTTATTATTTAGAAATTCTACAGTAAGCAACTAATGAACTGAAGAATGAATTAAAAGATAAAGAAATGAACGTGAGGGGCAGGTAGACCGATGACACTCAAACCTAAAATAGGAAAATATTTTAAATATAAAGGCCTCAAATGTTACGTCCCAAACAAGTGAGTTCAAGCTCAACTCAGCCTTTGTCTTTTATTGTAAGTCTATGAAATGTTAGGGTGACAGGGACAAAAAAATAAATAAAAATAAAAATCACTGATTGGAAACAGGAAACAGTATTTGCTGATTGTGAGTAAACTTGGGTTTTTTTGGGCGGTAACTTTATCTTAATACATTATAAACAATTAACCTGTGATTGGCTCAATCGTACCAGAGATCTTACTGGTTTCTGTGGGTCCAGAAATCCTGAACTTTCCACTTAAGAGTCTGTTTGTCCTTGCTGTTTGCTGCTTTTGAGGTTCCTTGTCTTGCAGGCATGAGCAGCCATCGTTCTGTTGAATGTCTTGAGGTAAAACTAAATAGCAATCTTAAATTAGATGGATAGTATTTTGACCAGAGGAGGAGCGAGTTTACCCGACACCTCCAGCCCTGTTCCACTTCAATGCCTCCAAATGGATTTATAATGCATTACACTTAAGAGTCTCACAGAGCGTGGGACAGAAGACCCAAATCACTTTTTCTTGACTTGTCCCACTTCATACAGTCGAGTGGTCAAGTTATCACACTGTCGCTTGGTGTCTTCAAGCCACCAGGTCCCAATGCTGTCTGGAGCCATTGGGTTTCCATTACCGCAAATCCATTCCACTCATTTAAAATTAATGGCCGTGGACCTTCCCTGACCCCAGAGATAAGCCAGGCCAAGGCCTTTTTTTCCTGCACCTCAAGGATTAGGTTTTCCTCTCCTTATCAATCCATCACCAAAGCATTCAAAGTAGATGGAGCCCACCATTTTCAGTTTAGGAACCTTGGACGTGATAGTTAAATGACGTCACCGGAAAAAGATTTTTGATCGTTTTCTGCACAGTGGCATTTAGACTAAACAAGACTTTTTTGGATTCCTGTTGCTACGACAAAATACATTCTGCTGGAATTTCACCAACAGCATCAGTGGATCCTCTTGGAGCAGATTTGACCTTTTTAACCCTATAAAGCCGTTTGTATCATCTATGATACACATTTTCAATTCTGTTTTTCGTCTTCAGTTTAATCAATACTTGACCAAAATCCTGTTGTATACCTTTGAACACTTCCCCTGTTCACCCTGGACCATTGGCACTTCAAGTACATATTATATATCATACACCAGAAATGTCGTGTAATAACATATTTTTTGAATTTTTTTATATATATATATTTTGTTATAGGACTAAATAAAGGGTTCAATTTCAAAAAATTGGAATTTTCTGCCAATTCTTTCATAGTTCAGGCTTTATAGGGTTAAAGCTGCTTCATGGACAGCTGTAAGACACACGCCTGTTGACATCTCCTGACAACCAAAATGACATCAGATAGACAAAAAAAAAATGTGTCTTCGGACTGTTTCTTTCACCTCGAATCTCTGCAAGGTCGCAGATGCCATCATTTGTTGTCTTACTCTGTGCTCAGACCCAACGCAAAACAAGTTTTTCAGCTAGAGGGAAAAATTTGCACCCATATTCACAAAGTCTGCGAGGTGAAAATTCACTTGGCGTTTGGTCTGAACATGTCTGATTTTTTTTTTTTTTTTTTTTTTTTTTTTTTTTGGAGGGTCGAGGAGAATGAAAATATCAGTGGCAAAAATAATTTGCCGGCTGCAAAGTAATGGACCGGTTTGAAGAGAGACGGAACAGACGAGGAAATGACACGTCAAATCAAAATCACAATTACAATTACAATTTACTCCTGGAGAAAATTGCCTGGACACTTTCTCTTTGCCGCTTCCTCGGGTGTAACATCAGTTTCAAAACTTCCTCGTCCTCCGCCAAATCAAACATACAGCAGCCGCCTCTCTTACGACAGCTCACACACGTCTACTGAGGCTTTGTTTGAGCGTAAAAGCCTCTGTGTCATCGGGTACTTTTCGTAAAACGCCTGTCGACATAAAAGAGCTTTTTACTCATGTTGGTTAATCTAAACAGCGAATTAAACGTCTCATCATCCAAAGTGAATGCCGAAGAATGAGTATATCTTTTTTTTTTTTTTTTTTTTTTGCGGTATTTATCTCAAGTCCGGCGTGATAAACATCAAAAGTAGCAGGGTGTTTAGCCTCTTTTTGTCCTTACAGAATCGACGTTCAGCTCAGTGTGCGAGCAGCATACGCCATTAGAGCAAGAGCTAATGTGTCTAGTGGCCATAATTGAAGGCTACATTAGTTATTCAAGTGTTAGCCCATTCATGTGAAATTATTCTCGCTATGAATAACCTGTGCGATATCGTACCCGTACGCAGCGTTGGTTTGAGATCGAAAAGGGTATGAAGACAACAGAGGTTTCTTTCCTTAAAATAAATATGATCCACATTTATGAGTGCTGTACGACGTGGTACTGTAAGCACACACACACACGCACACACACACTCCATAATGTGTCCTCTTCCCTACAAAAAAGGCCCTAAGTGCATAATTCTTCAGCATTATAAGCTCGCCTGTATTACCCTTACTCGTCTCTCTGCTCTTATCCGCCACAGAAAACGCAGCGCTATCTGTTGAAAGTCATGAGATGCACGAGGCAATGTATTCATCCACCACCCGTGACTGGCTGAATGGCGGGAAGGAGTGGGGTGCGCTCGGAGGCGCTCGGGGTATTACCTTGGGCTTCCTTTTTTTTTTTTTTTTTTTTTTTCCCAGGACGCCCTGAGGACACAGCCACCGGTGGAGGGAGAGAGAGGGAGAGGGTTCCCAGCCTTATCAGCGGGACAGCACCCAGCGCTCTAATCGCCGGGTGCCAGACAGAGCTGGGGGTGGGAGGGGAGGTGATGGGGCGGGGGCGGCGGTGGCGGTGGCGGCGGCGGCAGATGGGTGAGCGACATCCAGGGAGAGAAAAAGGGGAAAAAAAAGGTTGAAAAAGAGAGAGAAGGGGTAAGAGGGAGTGTTTATGCTCCTTGGGTTACATCAAATGACAGCTGCTTTACAGTTTGGCAAGAACCAGAATATAAATCCTCCGAGTGAAAAGGAACAAGCGCACACTCTGTCCCATGGCGGCTTTTTTCGGTGATGACATATAGAGGCTTCGCAGGTGCAACACAAATTTCCCAGCCATCGTGGCCGTTGCCGTCTCATCATCGGGTGACTCATCGGAGAGTTGTCTCGGTGCAAATGGCTGAATATAGAACAAGCACGTCGTTTGCGAATGCAGGTGCCCCGCTGGGCCTGCTGGTGGCATTACAGGGAAGGTCGTGGGGGTCACCGAAATCGACAAGACAGATGGATTTTGAGATCTGCTGCACTGGATCTGACTGCTGACAGACTGACCGACACGGTGATGTATCGGCCGCCGCTTCCCACTGGGACCAAAAAAAAAAAAAAAAAAAAAACAGTCTAGAAAAACAACTTACCTGAATGATTGGTCTGATAAGGTGGATTTGTTACCAAATGTGTTGCTTTGACACAGTTTACTGTCTTGTTTTGGTCCTTTAACTGCAAGGCTGTTCTCTAAAGCAGTGGCTTTAAATCTTTTGGGGGTTTAAAGAAGCACACCAAAGGTCAAACCCAGCTCTCCAGGCACATCCACATGTAGGTGTAGTCACAGGTAAGCAGAATGTAAAGTCAGTGGTCATTTTATTAGATCCACCTGTACAATCTGATACAAAGTCTCCTCTCCTGCTGCCTATAATGCTCAGCTTGTCTTGTTGTCACAGTAATAGAGGTGTTCATTCACTTCTATGTTTGGCATTGAGCTCATAGTTAGTGCTGCTGTTGGACTGGACTGCACTTTACTGACAGCTGTTTCCACTATTCTGTCCCCCTCATTTTATATAAATAGGGAGGACAAAAAATCAGAAACACCTCTCAGTGTAATGTAGTCCAGTAGCAGACCTCTGCAAACTACAACCTCAGTAATAAACACAGAATTAAAGTGACACATTCTGCACAATGTCAACACAAACTGAACATTATAAACTTTGTTAAAAGGTAGAATTGATGGCAGAGCTGCTGACCTGAACTGCATCAGACTGGACAGGTGGAGCTGAGGAAGTGACACTGAGTGTACTAAACTTACAACACAGAATATATTAAACATATTATACACATATTATATGCTTTAGAAATGCATACACACACAGACACATACATAGACCAACCCAATATAATACCAAAGCACAGGGGCGCCGTATATGGGGGAAAAGTTAGGACAATTCCAAGGGCCCTTGCCTGACAGGGGGCCCAGAAATAGGTAAAAAACTAATATAAAATTATTAAACCATCATCATGTAAATATATATATGTATTTTTTTTTCATGGGGCCCAAAATTCCTGGCGGCGCCCCTGCCAAAGCATGTAATAGACCTGCTAGTCCACTAGTGGAAACAGTGTCAGTGTCACGTTTTGCTAAGGTTATGGTGAGGTTAAGGTTAAGGTTAAGGTTAAGGTTAGGAAACTAGCAGCATTAGTGAACACACTAAAAACAAACGTCATTTTTACTCGGACGTGGATTTGAACTCGGGTTTCTCTCAGGAAAGTCTGCCACCCCGACTTCCTCCTTATGTTGACTCTGTCGCTCCCTTTACACGGCGCTACATTACTGCTCATTCATACGACTGTGCATTTTTCAAGCATCAGCGACACACACCGTCACACTGCCACACTTTCCCCTGGTGGAGCAGCGGCTCTATTACACACTTTGTATGTTTTTCCATATTAGAAAAACTTCATTTTCATAGTACTTCAGCCAGTCACAAAGTGCCAGCTAGTATAAATAGACAGGCCACTAAGCTGAAAAACTCAGTAACAATGAACGGAGAGCTCTTACATGAGCAGCGAGGGAGTGAATCTGAAGAAATCAATTCATACAGAAATTCCTGCATATTATTTGTAGCCTATATTTGTCATAAGTGGCACTGAAAATTACCCAGCTACACACAGCAACACAACAAAAACGCCATTGCACAGCTGGAATAATTCACATCACTTTACAAGAGCCGGAGTAATATTAATCTGATTATTATTATAAACCTGTTATTGTGTGATATGGTTTCAAGTGGAGGCCATATGCAAGTCCGTTAGATTCAGGACAACTCGGCTGATATTCTGCACGCTTGAATTGAAATAAAGTCGGCATTAACCCTGTTTTTGTTTTGTTTTGTTTTGGGTTTTTTTTCCCTTTGCCACGGTGACTGTAGCCGCTGAGCTCAGCGTCCACGTGCACCTCACACACAGCTGATGGAACCGCGTGCGACGCTTGACACACTTGACATGGCATTCACTCCCGCTCTACTCCAGCTTTCATTTACACCAAACACGCACTGGAATGGCTTAGGCCGTCCTTTCTGCTCGGCGGTCGGCTCGGTCACAATCGACTTTTTTAACCCACTCCGGCATGACATATTTACACACAAACTGCGTCTGCTCTGCCTTTTCCTTTAGATTATTATATTTTTTTTTCAACTTTATGAATGAAATGCATGGCAGGTCTCAAAATTACATGGCAACTCTGACCTTGCACGCTGCAGTACACCATTTGTGCAAGCTTCACATCAAATAATGAATTTACTGCTTCTTTGAAAGTCTTTCTAGTTGAAAAAACTGTCTGAAAAACTGTAAACACGTCTGCTAACAAACATACATGGCAGCAGGTTATGCAAGATGAGACATTAGAAATCCCAAAGAATTTTTGTCCTCAGCTAAATTCATTTACATATGGATTGTGGGTGTTGTGTGAAAAGCCGCCGCTGAGGCGTGAGGAGCGCTGGTTAAAAATCTCACAACAATATATCTGCCGGTTATTAAGTAGACCCTAATCAGTCACAAACCATCATCGTTAAAAGAAAATATTAAAAGTTAAAAAAAAAAAGGCCAAGATCTGTAAAAAAAAAAAAAAAACATACAAAAAGTTTCATAGTGTGCATGTATCAGGGAATGACAAGTATCACATACGTTACTGAAGGTTTTCAAATGACCACAACTAATGCAGTGGTTTTTTTTTTTTTCAATATGATGTCCCATTTGAAATAATTGTTCAGACAAGTTCCACCTGACCAGTGCAAAAAAAAAAAACAAAAAAAAAAACAGCCCGGCTCCACCTGCTTCATTTTGTCGTCTTCCTCCATGTTTTCATCTGTATCGCCGCTATGTTTCAACCACTAATCCATTTCCTGGATTTTTGTGTTTTATTTATTTGTCTTCTTGGTCGTAGTGAATAAACGTCCTCGCTCAACGACCACGGCAGCAGTTTTAAACCTCAAACACACACATCTGACACCTTCAGGAAATCTCAAATGTGCTTTATCAAACTTAACATTTACATTTTCTATTGAGCGTATTTTAGCATAAGCTAATTATTTTAGGAAATATGCATAACTGATGTTTTTCTCATGTACTCCCTGCAGTATTGCAACATAACAGCCACAACTGTCTAACCTTGGCGTGTAAATCTGGACAGGCATTATTCCAAAAGACCAACAATGAAACACGTCAACTTCAAATTGAAAATGCCAACAATAAAAATACGCCGACTAACGTATGTTAACTTTTGAATCTATGGCAACAAGACCTGAACAAAAAAACAAATAAATAAATTGTTGATCATGTGCGGCTCCTCATTGCAGTATAAATCAGGTTTTTCAAAGGTTTCGAATCACTGTAACCACAAGAGGTCCTTAGTCTTACAGGCAAAAGTTGCACTAAAAATATGAGGCTGGTGCAGGCCCAGTAGTATCCAAGATTAGCTGCAGACAGATACACACACACACACAGGCAGATACACACAAGTAAACACATGATCCCCTGAAAGTGCTTTGTTGTAGGATTTCTTCTCCTCTTCTGCTGAAAGTTGTTGTCCCAGTTTGGATCCTTTCTTCAGCTTAAGTAGCTAGAGCTTCAGTGTGCACCTGTTAGAGTGCGGATCAGGCCGCATATTTTTTTTTCTGAACCCGACCCGAGGCGGGAGCATAGTAACCGAGCCCGACCCGAACCCAGCAGGCACTATTTTTTGTGCCCAAACCCGACCTGAGCCCCAGATTTTGTTCATCCTCCTTCTCTAGGTTACATTTACCGCCTGAAATAGCCTACGTGTTGCCTTCATTGTCGTCATGTAAACTCCAGCGCTGTACAGGACGCTACCCAGAACAGACAGTAAGTCCGTTATTTTTCACAAAAATAATTCTGACTTGTCCAAAGCCAAACATAATTTTTAGATTTTTGTCCAAACCAACCGTCCCAATGGGCTCGGTTTCAGGTGTCCACACTCTAGTCCCAATCCAACAACGGTGCGTGTTTGTGAAATCTGCAAACACACACCATTGTTTCTTTCTTTTTTTTTTTTTCTATCTTTTCAATAACACCAAGTACCCCAAAACAACAAGCTCTTCTGGGATGGTCCAGCTCACGTTTCCGTCCTCGTCTTCCTGCAGCGACACGCCTCACGTGAGATTTCTCCGTGATCCAGACTTCTGTTAAGGTGGTAGACACGCGTCCATCTCTGTAGGGACACTTTCCATAATCACGTGACACACTTCTAATAACAATCAGAACCCGTCAGTGGGAAAACAAGCACTTGAAGCACAGAAACCTTCGTCCCTTTGAGTCATTTGGACTCCAGAAGGTGGAGAAACAGGGCTTGGGGTTAAAAATACCGGAATTATCCTTTAAGAAGCAGAGGTGGGGAAAGCGGCTCGATTCCCCCGCAGCATTTTGTTGATATTCCTGTAGTTTTATTGAACACAATTAACCTGCATCCTCGTGAAACTGTTTCGATTAATAAATCAGACAAAGCGGCGACGCTTCCAGACATGATATTTATTGAGGGGAAGACATTTCTCCACAAAATCTAGTTTCAGACTCAATTTTCTTAAGGAGGCGCCCGCAGACGCTACATCACAGATACGTATCGTACGACAGAAGCCCTCGTGAAATGATGCAGTGTGAATTCAGGTGGCGTTGTGTTTGCATCCACCGAGCCCCATTGTGTTGGGAGACATAGTGTTCCATTCTCCACAGTTGATTTACTGCAGTGCCTGGTTTAATAAAAGAAAGACAATAGGATTGGTGCTATTGATAATTAGTTTTTAATGTGCCACACTCATCATGTCCAATTTCATGCCCCTTAGGCAGCTGATCACAGATTTAATCAACACATTATTGCTTGCTACACTTAAACTGACTAGAGGGAAGGCTTTTGTGCATGCATTGTGTGTGTGTGTGTGTGTATTTGGGGTGGGAGTGTGAGGAGGATGGTGTATTGGTGTGTATGTGTGTGTGTGTCCGTCCCAGCCGCGTCCCTCTCTGATAGACATGTAATGTGTGTTCCAGGCCATTAACCAGGAGCCGCGGCCGAGGATGACTCAGTTAGAAATGTGTTTTCCTGCAGTGGCGAGGAAGCCGCGGTTGTTATTGTGCTGTAAGTGAAGAGGGGGGCGTCCAGGCCTCTCCCGCCTGATGGGGGCAGATGGAGGCAGGGCGGGGGTGGCGCTCTCGCGTCTGGTTTTGAGGCTCCCGACACGTCCGGCCTGCCCGGCGCTCGGCTGGGGGCCGGGGCTCGTCTTGGGCCTGACCGGGGGCGTCACGATCCTTAAATTGAAAATGGCGAAAGCGCTCGATTCTGAGGTTCATGATTCTCCCAGTACTTTTTTTTTTTTCCCCAGTCCATCCCTTTTTTCTCCCACTGGGAGTAGAGAAAATATGGAGGCACTGCCTACTGTTTCTACTTGTATTTATATTTGTATTTGTTTCGGTGCAAAATAATTTGGACTTGGATTCAGGGAAAAATTGGGCATGGCTTTTTCTTTTTAATTGTTGGATTTTAACCACAAACGAATGCATATTAAAAATGTATAGATTTAGGAAAGCCTCTCTAATGACTCTGACTCTAATAACTGATCAAAAGAAATCTCACTGTGACAAAATGTGCTGGACGTCTGTCTCTGTCGCTGACCGACGTCTGAGCGGACGCCAGTCAGGGGAGTTTCCCAGCATGCTTTTGGGCAGCGAACATTCACTGAGCCCAGTTCCTTGTTGTTTGGCTCATGGTCCTTGTTTAGGTCTGTAGTTTGTGTGTGTTCATCATGAGCTCTTTGTGTTGTGGTATGAAGTGTAAAGATGGTTTCACATTATTTGTGACTGTTATTGTTTATTCTTTTGCTGTAGCTTCACACGCGATGCACTTTGACTTTGACTTGCCTGGTTAAATAATGGATAAATTTAAAAAAATAAATAATTATGTTACATTGCTAGTCCTTACTAGCATTGATGTTGATTTGGCTGTTGCCCATTTTACATTTTAACACGTCAGCAAGTTTGTTTTTTTTCCCCCTTGTTTCATGATTGGATCAGGACTATGGATATTTGAGAGAGAGACAAAAATGGTCACCTATAAATATTCAGCAGAATGTCAATGGATCTATCAGATAAATAAACAAAAGCTAAGTACATTATCAATAAGCTATAAATTATATTTCAGCATATTTTGACATATTTATTGACCTTCTGTTGTATGTGTTTACTGTATTTTAACAAACATGTAGATCGTGATATTATTGCTGGATACCCACTGTGTTATTATGAAACCCACCAGAGTTCTGGGTCAGATACATCTGTTTGATTAAGGTCAGGGTTCTGGGAGGGTGAGGATTTTTGTCAAGTCTGTGTAACAGGTCAGGGAATTTAATGACCAATCACAGTGCAGGTGGGCGTGTCTTCCCCAGAACTCCAGTGGGATCCATAACGACGCCTCGCAGACACGCTGTTGAGATGAAATTTATGTCTTATTGACGTGCTGTTGACTATCCAAAGGAAGTGTTACCCAAAATCGTGACATGACATATTCGCCGATATTTTTAGACATTAAAAAAAAAAAAAGAAATAGCAAGAAATGCCTCGCGTTTAGTTACCAGATAGTTGAAATAAAGATATGTACTAGAGGCTTGATATTTTACACAACAATAAAACGTGCCAACTTCACACAATCTGCAGCTCCATCTGCTCCGCTGTGATACAGTGTTCTGCCAACTGCTGAGCCACACAAAGTAGTAATAGAGTCTGCTGGAGAAACTATTCATTGATAACACTGTTTTAAATAATCTGAAGTTCCTCTGACTTCACTCATGTGCTGCATTGTTTTGTTTCTTTCTGGGGTATTTTTCCATATTGGACACCACATTTGCTGATGCTGGTACATCTATGATTACAACATCTACCCGTCTTACCGGCCAGCTGGACTCTAGTTTTTTTAGTTTTTGTTCTCCTAGTCTGACGTCAGTTTGTAAGAAGTCTGCTGTATTCAGTCTTGGACTTACAGCTGGAACGGGCTTGCTGAGCATGTTGACTGTTCTTTGGTAAATAAGACGCCAGCAAACAGCATGTCCTAGTTCCACTGCAGTGAGTCAATACTGTCTTACTGAATGCAGATAGGACACATTTGTGTTATGGAACAAAAGATGCACAATAACCACGCCATTACTTACTTTTTGCCAGTTTGAGAAATTGCAATAAATCTGATTTTTGATAATAAAAACACTGTAATTTATTGATATTTGATGTTGAGGTTTATTTTGTCCCCAGCACTACAAGGAGTTTCAGTTTCCTGGTGAAACTTGTGACAGACCTCAAACATCTCTAAATATCTTGAAACATGGTGCGCATTGATTTGTTGGATTGCCTGTTTTGGCCTTGATCTTGAAATGGATCCGTTTCAGAGATTTGCAGTGGTCTCCGTCCTCAGACCTGGTCCTGCACTTGAGCTGGTCTTGGCTACAGCCCTGGGTTGAAGTAGAGCCTCTGGCTCAGGCTATTATACAGCAGCAAATAGCTGTGAACTGCATCAGCCTGGAGACTTTCATATTTTGGTTAGCTGTCATGGGTGTCTTTAGATCTGTCATCCACACATTTGTGTCTGCACATGTATGTCTGTGTGCATGTGTGTTTACGTGTGTGTGTGAGAGAGTGAGATATGAGAGGCGTAAAATCAGACAACGGGAACCAGAAAAAAAGCAGTGACTGTGTTTATATTGAACTGCTTTGCTCCCTGGCTGTGCCATCACATGTAAAGAGAGACATCGGGAGGTAGAGGAGGCCTTCATTAAATGCAGCTCAGGCCCTGGTGAAACCCTGGTTAATGTCCCTATCATCTCTGGAGTGGTCCAGCGCCGAGCTTTCATTCCAAATGACTCATGTTTAATGCATCTCCGCAGTCCTTGTCATTTAACCTCACCTCTGGAGGTGGGGAGCAGGGAGGAGGGAGCGAAGGCTCCCGCGAGACCCGAAGGGGGCAAGCCGGCCGTGCAGTTATTCTTCGCCCACTCTCCATTTACTTAACATGAGGAGAGCGGCTCCACGTCCAGCCTATTGCTGTGTAATCTCCCCGCAGCAGCCCCCTCCCACCCCATCATGCTACGTGAACCTGAACTCGAGGGTGGTCCAGGTTGCCTATGTGGCTCTCTTAAACACTTTGTACAGACTGAATGCTTAAGCAGGGGAGGACGGGCTCTGTGCGGTGGGAGTTTAGGTTGCTGTTTAGGTAAGCGCCTCGTTTTCTAACCTTGGCAAATGCTCGCGAGTAAGACTGGAGGCTGCCAAACTCCATAAGCCCCCCTCCATCCTTGGCGAAGTGGTGGGGGTGGTGGGGGCACAGATGCAATACTCTACGCTTTGTTTGGTGTGTGCTGCATTGCGGATCATGTGACGAAAATTGTATTTCAATTGCATACATTTGAATTTTTCGTGCTCATTAAACAGTTAAATTCAACTATTAATTTGTAAAACATTATTTAAAATTGAATGTGAGGGTTTGAAACTGAATGTGGATATATTTTTTTTTAAATTTAAAATTTGCTTTTCCCAATTTAGATGCAGCTCTCAACAGGGTTTTCAAGTTTTTACATGCTCTGCGCCCCCCCAAGTAGACTGTCATTGAGCTGCAGACCCCCATTTGAAGTAATTTTGCTCTTTGGACCCAGATATGAAAAGCTAATTTGGTTTGTGGAAAGACAGCTCGATCTAAACAGTCAAATTGTTTCACACCATTGCTTTTGATTCGTGCCTTACAAATTCCATATTTAAAGTTTGTTTGTGCATCAGATTCTTTTTTTTTTTTTTTAATTCACTGGTTCAGTATGAGCGTGACAAACTGAAATGTGTTCAGTTCAAGAATAATATCTGCCACTAATCTGTTTTCATGTGATCATCCAGAATGCTGTCAGTATAACAGGTCAAAAGGTGGTTCATGTTAGAAAAGCATCGTGTATTATAGCCCAGATCACACCAATTACCCCACTGATGGATAAGACACATCTGCGCCACAAATGGTGCGGAGTCGGGGTAAAAGAGCGATAAAGAGATGAAATTCTGCCTTTTCACTTGGATCTCCATGCGGCATTTTTCTCTGATCGTCCCTGCTTACGTTGAAAATTGACTCCCTCTCTTTCTCCCTTTTTGCTCTCTCACACACACCCGCTCAATCGCTCCCTCCCCTTCCGCCTCTAATGGTAATTAGAATATCACCATGATTGAAATTTGGCAAATTTTGAAGAGGAAATGGGTTTTCTAATCAAAAGCCGCCTCAAAGCAGAATCCGTACGCTCGCTTGGCTTAAAGATGTTCTTTAAAAAATGCGGGCCTAAATGGCTGCCAGGCGGCGTGTTGTGGGCCAACACTGCTCATTTGTTGTGGGGGAATAGTGTTGGAAGACATGCGCATGTCCAACTGCAGCCCTCAGAGCTCTGAACTGGTGTCACGTAGCCTGTTTGTAGCCAGTTTTCACGTAGGTAGAAGTCATATAGTATTTGAGTTTTTTGCTCTTTTTTGTAGATCCACCTGCCTCCACAGACGTTGCTGTTTTACATTTTAAAACCAGCAAACAATTGCCCAGTCAGTATCATTATGCTGGATGTTTTTTGATGATTGATAGATGATTTTATGTTGTAGCTGATGAATGTTCAACTTGTTGACTGAGAATCTCCTAAATTGCAAGTCTGGTGCAACATTTTGACCAGATTTCACAAAAGTATCTAATAAGGTTTTTTTTTTTTGGTGTTTTTTTTCTATAATTATATACATTACAGTACATATTGGTTAAACAAGTGTGGGTTTCACTGCTGGTGTGGTGTGTGATAGGAGAAGACAAGTTTGAAGACAATGGGGTTTGTACATTGGGTTGAAGGTGCCGCTAAAATACCACCAAAATTGTCAAGATGAATAAAATGGGGAGCGTGTTGGGATCCCTCTTTTGTGATGCTTGAATGTAGTTACACAAATTCAGCTAAGTGTTTTAATGACATGCAGTGGTGGTCTTGCACCAAAACTGATAGGGTTCATTCTCTGGGATGCACCCGTCCACTCAGCAAACAGCATGACATTCCAGCCACTATATTTAAACTTATGTTAACACAAGTCAAATATTTGGCCTGAGGTTGGTGCAAAGTCATGAGTTCACCAAAGTCGAGAGGGTGCATGGTCTGATAAGCAAGAATGTACTTACCAAAATTTCATGGCAGTCTGCCCGGTAGACTTTAAAATATCGATTGACATCGTGCATGCTCTTGGACATGAACCCAATAGATTCTGAGAGATTGTATTTGACTTTTTTTTTTTTTTTTTTCTCCAAGGGGTGCTACTACAGGAAAGGTCATAAAGTCACCAAATCAAGAGGAAACTTCCTCTGGGGAGTACGGATGCAGCCATCGAACATCATGCCACACCACTAGATATGTGTCACGATAGCTTGTGAACAAGTTAACACTAGAGGGCGACACTAGAGGGAAGGTCATGGGGGTCATGAAAAGAAGCAGGATGCACGCTCGAGGTGTCATGAACGTGCTCACCGAATTTTGTGAAAATCTTTGCAATACATTTTGACATTTTGGCCAGGTAGTGGCACTAGAAGAAAAGTCAACATCAATAAAGAGGAATCTTTTTCTGGGGAGCATGAACGCACTCGCCAAATATCACAGCTATCCACTAATGACGTTTCGCAATACAAAAGTTGACATTTTGACTTGGTGTCGGTGCTAGAGATAAGGGTTCCCTTCAGTTATCAAAAGTGGAAGATTTTGAGATTGAGATGGAGTGAAGTGTTGAACGGACTCACAGTCGGACAGACCTTGCCCTTCAAGGCTTGCTGCTTCTCAATTCAACTCACTTGATCTGTTATATTAAATGTGTAAAATGATTAACCATTTTCCTCTTGAAGGGAGAAGCTGCATGAATGTATTTTCTTTGCTTTCTTACTTTGCTTCTGCTGCACTTGACTAGTGAGCACCTCTATGCGCTGGCAATTGGTGGCACTTAACGGCGAACTGGGCCCTGAATGCTAACACGCCTTTCTCTTTTTTTGTCTCCTTCTGCCCTTCCTACCTCCCCTGCTCCTCCTCCTCCTCCTTGTCCAACACAGGAGCTGCACAGTACCCAGGTAAGCCCTCCCCATTTCTCCTTTCTTTCCCTTTACCGCCCTCTCTCACTTCAGCTTTCTGTCTTCTGTTTCTTGGCTTTAGAGGAAAAGCTGCTTCTTAACATGCGGCGCCTGCGTGCTGCACACCATCACATCATGATCTTTGTCCATCTCAATTTTCTGTCCTCACTTGCGCATATTTTTCTGTTTTTGTTTCTCTCACTCTTGCATTCTCCACAGCCTCACTGCTTGTTGTTGCCGCGGTCTGATACCAAAGATGTCCACAATATCGCCAGGTGTAGTGTGCAGGTATATTGCAGTCAGCTCAGCGTCAAGCACAAAGTCTAAAGAAATTCATAATGCTTCGTGATTGTGTCTCACTCCAAAACAACCACTGGTAACCACAGAGGAATATATGTAATGCATTCTTCCACATGTAATGTATTCCTCTATCATCCTTATTGCATTGGCTCGGAATGGATAGTGCCTCTGAATTGAAATTATATGGAAAAGGGCTGGGAATCCTTCTTTACTCATCACCAGTTTCTTACGTTCAATAGCAATTTTCATTCATTGTTCCTCTTCTGCTTAAGTGGGTAAAACCCTCCCAGATTAGTTTGATTGATCTAATTTGCTTTTGCTACGAGTCCCAAGTCATACAAAACCTTCCTGCTTAAATGTGGTATATTGGTTTAAATGGAGCACCTCATCTCACCAATTAACATTTCCATTCTCATTTTCGCCATTTAGCTGATGCATTGATCTGTACTGACTTGCATCGAGTGCAAGATTAGAATATGTATCAGTTCTTACACCACCCACTTTACCAGCCAAAGAACAAATGCTGCCGTGTCTCAGGAACAATCATATGCCAGACAGGTGGAAAATAAGGGAAAGCAAAATTGAGTGTGTGCATGTGTACGTGTGAAATTAGGTGCAAATAGTCATCGACGTGAAGATCTACAAGCGTTGGCCTTTGGGACGTGTTCACCTGATTCTGAAGCATTATTGCCCCTATAATGTGTGCTCAGCAAAATTCAATAAATGCACCGCTTTCCTTCAACATCTGCAGATCGATAAAACCATTCCTAAATTTACACACTTTCCATGTTGTCAGAACGAGGGAAGCCATGGTGACTGGTTCAGAGGTATTCCACGAGCGCTGCTAACGAGAATCTTTTACATTAAAAGATATTAGAAAATATTTTTTGTCAAGCTTCGTTATACCTGATACGCAAAAAATTGCATTGCTAGCTGTGCAAAAATAACACCAGACAAGCCAGAATCACTCAAATTAGAGAAGAAAGATTAATCAAAGGCCATATGAGCACACAAACTATAAGTGAGCAGAAAATATAACAATTAAAATCAGAAAAAACTACTAATAATAGCTTATTATGACAACTTAACAACTGATGTCAATGCTGCAAGTAGATTTAGCAAGACCTACCACACTAATGTTACAACCTCAGCAACATATCCAGCCTAAAACAAACAGTATGCAAAACTTAATTCAGATCTGATGCTGTAAAACGACATGGTTTACCTCCCATGGAAACCAGGGAACTTGGGAGTAATTTTCCAAATGTTTCCATGTGGTATTTGAATTATAGAGAAAATGTGAAAGGGGAAAATCGGTTTTCCAGCGCTGTGGCAGCTGAGACACTGCAACAGGAGCAGTAACTCACGGGCCATCAGCTGGCCTTTAAAGGTTAGTACCACAGGCATTAACAAAAGATAATACTCCAGTGTCTCGCTGCTCGTGCAAGCTGCAGCCAGCTCCTGTGATGGAGCGCTCGGTTTTGACCAGTTTCTGGTACCTCAGGAGCTTCTGACTACAAGGTCTTACAACATTCAAAGTTCTGACCAAGAAAAATAGTGTAAATTTGCAAGCCATATTTTTCTCCTGCCTTTCAACAACAGTTTGAGATAACTTAGCCAGTGAGAAAGTGTTAATTAGGTAGCATTAACAGGCACAAAAAATGCGTGCAACCACTCTCCAAGCACAGTATTTGAGAATTTTATTCCTCGTCTTTCAAATAAAAATTTAGAAATCTGCTTTGAATTACTGGAAGCAAAATGTCATCCGTTTTGCACTTGCCAGGCAAAGTGATTGTTTATGAAATGGACTACATAACGAAAAGGTAGGGAGACGATGGAGCACAGAAATCTTATTGTTTGTGGACGGCCGCTGGCTATGAAAAGTTCATCGCTGTCAAACTCGCTGACCCGTTCACACATTGGCTGGGATTCCCAGGTCGTTCAGCTCTGGAGGAAGTTAATGGACTTATTGATGATTGTGTTGATCACACTGTGAACTCACTGATGACACAGTGCAGTGCAGATTCTTGTCCTTGGGGCAACCTTAAAGATGACCCCCTTTGTACCAATAATAATTAAGCTTCAAACCAAGATACCGTTGCTAAAGACACTAGCTGCTTTTAATCAAGTCATGTCGCTTCTCCAGCCAACCTCGCTCCCCCCCTCTCCCCTTTCTCCTCTACTAAGACTTTTAATCCAATTATTAGTGCCAGCGCCAGTTATTTATACGTACATGAATCAGAATTGAACTGCAAGAGATCCTCCCATGGGGGCAGATTGGATAGAGGCCTGTGCCCGGTCATAAACCTAGAGTATGCTGCTGCCACCAAGCAGCGGTGGCCTTTGTATGATTGCCAACACAGAAGCACTCCCAGCTTACACAAAAACAGATGCAGACCTGCGCTGACCAAGAATTCATATTATATTCAATTTACTTCATGTAATAAACCAATAAGCACACCATGGGAGGTAGATTTGACTAAGCGCAGTCTGGCGAGGCTCACATCAGCTATATGATATTTTTCAAAAGGTTGTGCACCTTTATTTTTATTGATTTATTTATTTTTGCATGGCCAGTTAAATATTCTATTATTATCATAGATTAACTCCTGTAGGTCCAGTATGACTTTATAGATATTAATAAAGGTTAAGCTGTTGGAGGTTGGAGAGAGGGATTTCACCGCTCAAGATGGTACAAATAAATTCAGATAGATTCTCTTCAAATCGCTGCTTGTTTACTTAGGAATATACAAAATGACGTCTTCTTTAACGGTAGTTGCTGTGAACCGGACACGCCTCTCAGTTGTGCAAATACAGTTCTTTACATAATTTTATCGTGGTTTATCCAACATGTCCGCATGTCAAGCTTGTGTGCACCAAATGCAGCTTTAAAATAATTTTGGTTAAGGTTAGGCAAGTAAAGAAACCTCACTTGTGGTTAGCAGCTACTAGTACCAAACAGTTGGAGAAAACAGCTTTGATTAAGGCTAGGCAACTCAACTTTGGTTAATAAAGTTTTTCTTAATGTTACAGTTAGAATACTAAAACTTTGGTTAAGGTTAGAGTTAAGGCATGGTTTGGGTCATGGTTAAGTAGGAATAACTCCTGTGCATGATTCGTGACCTTAAACCACTGATCTTTAATAAAAACTGCATTACTGATGATTTAATTAAAACTGAAGCCACTGTCACACCATAGTGGTACACCCAATTTTATAACACTTTATAAAAGAGGTGTTATTACCATCTGTCATCTCTGGCTTCAACCTTTGATGAAGTTTTCACCCATCTACTAGAAATTTCTTGCACCCAGCGATGGTGTTAACAATGACCTTTTTTGATTGAAATGCCTTCTATAGTGGATAAAATGAAACCTGATTTGTGAAAGTTGCATGTTGGCCAGTTAACTTAGAAGCAAGCAACGTTTTCTTCTAGTTAACTTGGAGAGGTGATGGAAGTGTCTAAATTCATGTTTTTGATGTCCAGAATGGATGTGGATCAGAAATCAGAAATCAGAAAACCTTTATTGTCCATTGCAAAGCAGTGGAAATTCATCTTTGACGTGACTCATGAAATAAAATCTAACACAGTTAATGTTAAAAACAGCTAAACAGTCAAAACACAACCGAAACACAAAAAAACACACACAGTCAGAACATAAAACACAGATTGCAAGATAAATACACCAAAAATTTCACTGCATCTTGCTAATTATGTTGATAGCTGTTGAAAGAAATGATTCTGCTAATGAGGAAATGGTTGCATAATTCAGGTTGCATAATTTAGGTATGGGAAGAGATGAATATCTTGACATCAAAACATAGATTTAGACTCTGAGGTCACCTTTCAAAATTGACTTAAAGCACAAATATGGCTATTTCCTGTTTTGTGCCTAATTATTAAGCTCCATAATTTATGCAAATTATACTAATGAGGAAAGGTTCCAAGATTTAGTTTTGGAAAGAGATGAATTTCTGGACATCAAACCATAGATTTAGACTCTAGACTAACCTTTCTAAGTTGACTAAAAGCAAAAATACAGCCACTCCCTGATTTTGTCCTGATTTATTTTAACATAATTTATGCTAAATATGCTAATGAGAATGGTAGTGGATGGATTTCTTGACATCACAAACATAGATTAAGACTCTTAGATCATCTTTCCAAGAAGCAAACTTATAGCCATTTTCAGTTTTTGGCGATCAATCAGCCCATACCCTGCTAATTACTCAAATTACCCAACATGCAGATTTTAGCAACCAAGATTGATCTCATGTATTAAGCCTGTAGATGATATTGTAAACATAAATGTTCACAGGAAACAATGTTGCTGGGTTTGATATAGGCCATATAGGGGTTTCCAATAGACTGACAGTGACATTAAAAAAAACATGAATATTGAGCTTTCTCCTAATGTTATGAATCCTTGCAAACTATTTTCACTTTCCCTTTTATGAATGGGTTTTTTCAAGCATACCCTGTGAATATTCAGCTTTGTTTGGGCACGCCGGGACGGCTGCTGACTCATTTCTGGTGCCTTCGACTGTAGTGGGCAGTTTATTATTACCCTGTCCATCCAGAGTGTATTGTAGCCCAGAGGAAACGCCCAAGCTTCCTTTTATCAATACCTATCCAGTCAGTAAGTGCATTAAAACAGCCTCCTCCTGTCCGCCACAGCTCCTCTCCTCCTCCTCCACATCAACAAAACCGCTCTAATCTTTCTCTTTTCTTTAGAAAACAAAACAAAACAATAATCAGACTGATTTCCATGGGTGTCCCATCTCGGATCACCAATATTCAGCACACCGGGATTCAAATTTCACCTCAGCGTGCAATGAGCATTTGTTCAAGTGTGACCGCACCTTTACTTTTCATAATTAGCACCACAACATTGATGCGAGGGCAGGCTGTAAGGCATGAGGTACAGGGTTACTGCCACATGCAGATTGCACCAGAGGAAGCCTGAGCACAGTTGCTTTTGTTTGAGCTCAAGCAGGGTGTCTCCATGCCTTGCTCAAAGGTCTCTGGGTGACTTCACCGAAGGCCTTAAGAGCTCTTGAAGATCAATAATTTAAAAAAAAAAAAAAGAAAGCAAAAGCAATTTGGCATCAAATTCAGTGTTTAAGAAATTTAAAATGTAGTTAGTTTGTGTTCAGTCGGAAATTATGACAGTCAAAAACAGTTTTCACTTTAATGTTTATTTGCAAAATTAGAATTTTTAATTCACCACAATAAGAATTACAAGGGTTTAAAATCTTATATTTAACTTGATGTAAGCTGCAGATGGCATGTTTTGATGTGAATTAGTGGGACTTCAGCCCTTGATCTGGGTTAGATCTAAATCAGGCTGCTGGTATTGCCAGCTATATGGATCAAAAGCTATATAGCGTTTGATTTGGGACCAGAGGATGTCTTCTGTCAAGAGTGCAGAGTGAGCAAAATATTCCATGTTGACATATGTCACGGCACTTCCTCGCTTGACCTGCCAGCTCAGAAAAGACTTATTTTTCCTGCGCGGGGTTTCCTCTGTTTGTTTTGTATGCCAATCAATAGCAGGAAGGTGTGAGAGGATGGAGGTGGGCTGCCGTTAAACACATTTCTTATCCATGTGTGCTCAGAGGGGCTCTTTAAACACACAAACTGATGCATGCACACACACACACACACACACACACTGTACAGCTCAGTCCAATGGCAAAATCAATCCCATGCATACAGTGTTTGCTCGTCACGTATGCTTTGTTCTTGTAAACGCATATTCAATTCCTCACATATTCTCGTGCAGCTCTTTGACTGATTCCACTGTGTGTGTTCAGACTGTGGCGGGCCGCTGCAGCAAGGTCATCTCTCACTGCCCCGAGAAAATTTTTCCACCACAACAGTGTGTCTGTGCAATTGTAATATCAATAGTCCCCAGTTCAGTGCTTTGTAATATACATCTGTCAATACAAGATGTGGTTACAGCTGAGCGCCGAGCTGACGACGCAGCTTGTTCCTCTAATAGCCTGTAGTTGTGTTTGGCTCGGTTTGAGTCGTGTTTTCCATATAATTTCATCACAGAACAAACTGGAGGAATCTGTAATCCCCTCGCATCGTTTGGATCCGGGGCCATTTTTTTCCCCAAACAGCCGAGTGGTTGACATTTGAAGCGCATTTCATTTTCGCTTCACTCCGTCACATTTAGGGTGGGAACTTGACAAGAATGCGACTCATTAAAAGAGATAGTTGGGATTCTTCGGCGTACAGTCGCAGCCGCCGCTCGGTGAGAGTGTAATGCATCCATCAAGTCTGGCCCATTAACTCCTTCCCTGTCGCAGGAGCCGGAGCTGTGCCAGAAGTGTGTGAATCAAGCGCGTACAGACGGGAAAAACCACCTGACTGTGAGCAGCCGCACAAAACACAGTGAGAACGCTCGCTCATCACAGTGAAACAGCAAAATGCATGTGCTTCATCCATTTCGAAAAAAGCCATATAATCAATATACAAATAAAAACGAAATAAAATAAATACATGTCGTAGGAAAATAGGGTTTGTCCCGGTGTCCACACTGAACAAATCAAATTTCAGAATGATGGAATAAAAGGAAATTGCCATTTTCTTGATCACCTGTATTGCCTCACCTTAAAGTGAAGGTGCATTTTGCGACATGTTAAAAGTGTATTTGCAGTAATACCATGTCAGGTCGGGTTATGTGCAAGCCTCTCATTCACAGCTCTGATAGGAGGGGATAAAAAAGGAGGAAACTGAAAAAGAAAGCAAGTAACAAATTAGTTCATGATGATAATAACTTAAATGAAAGTTTAAAAAATTGCAGTTACTTTCTTTGTTTTAAAAAAACAAAACAAAATAAAACCTCCTAAGAACGCCATACAAGCTCGAGTTTTCTCCTCTTCGGCTGCCGCTCTGATCAAAGAGGCTGAATGAAGACGCTGAGGACATTTGATTTTGCTAGAGCGGTTATTGCATTTTCAAACATCCATCCGTTCTTTCAGGCAGTTTTTTTTTTTTTTTTTTTGAGCTAACTTCAGTAAATGCATCATTACTGGACTTGGCCCTGAATAGCTCCCTCATTAAAGAATCACTGAAATCCTTCCAATCAGGCCAGTTTGCAGCATCTGAACCCAAAAAGCCTCGCCTCACAATGCTTCAGCGCCATCAGAGAGCCGCTGCTGTCGGCCCGTCAGGATGCAGGGATGTGAGGGGCCGACTCACTTCACTTCACTTCACTTCAATTCAGCCTAAAAACCGGGGCTTTTCCTAAATGTGATGCTCGGGACCCCCAGGTTGACTTTCAGCAAGCCGCCGAGCCCCGTGTGAAGCGACTTTGCCCTCAGGACTCTCGTATCAGGAGATATCGACACCTTCCTAAAATAATCGCCTGAGTCATTTTTTCAACAAAGTCAGTTGTTCAGGAGACACAAAAAAATTCACCAAAAATTAACTATGATATTTAGTGATAATTTCACTCAAAAAGGTTATATAAATAAAAGATGACTACTGACATACCAGAAACAATGTCAGTCAGTTATGTAACATAACAGAAATAAATGACTTAGGCAAATTTCTGAACATGCCTTTGCTGACTTAGGCAATTGTAACATGTTATATGCTAAAAACCTCATCACTTACCATTCTCTTTGATGAGTCCTGGATCATTGAAATAACTTCACTGGCAGAGAAAATTTTCTTTCTTCTTGATACCGCTGCCATCTCGAAACGCTTAAAGTAGCCTAAATTGCCTAAATAACGTAAAATTGCCTAAGTCACATTTTCTTTTGACTTAAAATAAAACTGTCTAAGTCACAGTTTTGACACACTCTTGATTTAGGCGATTATACTTCAGGGGTAGAATGGCATGATCTGTTCAGCTGAGGATGCTGGCGATTCTCCCAGAGGTGCCCAGCATCAGGAGGAGATGATTTAGGCAAAAAACTCATTTTTGACAAAAAATGACTTAGGTGATTATTTTAGGAAGGTGTTGATATTCTGGTTTGTGTCCGAAGTGTCCACACGCCTTTCACAAGCCTCAAAACACAAAAAAATCTGCTCCAGCATCAGTGATCTGATCTTTAAATATATCATTTAATCACTAAAAACATAGCCATACAAGGGAAAAAAAGCTCAAATTTTTTGTAGTAAAAATCTTTTTTCTAATTAGCTAATTGCCTTTTCTCGTGTTTTTGAGTGAAATCAAGTGAATTTACTCACATCTGAAAGGGTTAAATTGTTTTAATGTCACATTTGAGGGCTGACAAATTGTGTTGAGGTTCAACCAGAAAGAGGAAAATGTTCAAATGATCCCTCATGTCTTTTCTGCCTCCTAACAACTTCGACTGAATTAAATTACAGTGGAACTAAACTGTCCCTCAGTTTTGCTGAAAGCCCTGTGGGGGGCCCATACGGACCCCTGGGGGTCCTCAGACCCCACTTTGAAAACCACTTACCTCAGCTACATGTACTTGCAAAACATCTTGAAGAGCATTGTGATGTACTTGAAAACAAAATTGAAAAATAATAATGATAATAGTGGTTATTACATACAATGAAACTGCTGTGCAGCACCAGTCACGGTGGTTTAGCCTGTATAAAATACATGTGTACCATAGGCGGAGTTTGCGAGTTTGCATTGCCCCCCCTAGCGTCTGAAATGTGTCACTACATTGAGTCAAAAATAGGTCCAATATTTTTTTTTTCCTGTATACATATCTATAAACATTTAAGCAATGCAATAAAATAAGATTATTTTCAGAAATAAATCTGAATTACATTATGTTTGGTATTGTAATAAATAAAATAATAATAAAAAAAAAAGTTTGCCCCCCCAGCGCAAATTTCAAACTCCGCCTATGATGTGTACTAATCTAATCTAATCTAATCCAGAACAGCCGCTCAGCCACACATTTTGCTCTTATGCTGCCTGTAATGTTAAGTTTTTTTTAGTTTTTGTTTTTAACGCTCTCACTGAGGTTTTCATTCATCGATGTGCAGTGTGACATTCAGCACAGCAACACCTCTAACCATGACGTCAGTAATAAACATACAACTGAGTTTGCACATTTCCTACTTTGTCTGATTTTATGATTGAAATGTCGTCTAAAGGCTTGGTCGATAAAATTCAACTTGGTTGCTAAAAGTTGCATGTTTGGCAGTTAACCAGACGCAAATCTAAGTTTTCTTCTAGTTAACTTGGAGAGGTGATGTAAGCGTCTAAATCCATGTTTGTGATGTCCAGAATGGATGTGGACCCACATTCTGCTAATGAGGAAAGGTTGCATGACTTAGTTATGGAAAGAGATGAATTTCTTGCACATCCAAAAATAGACTCAGACTCTGAGGCCACCTCTCTAAAAAAATATCCATTTCCAGATTTTGACCTGATTTTTTTTAAAAAATATAATTTCTGCTAATTATGCTAATGAGGAAAGGTTGCACGACCGCTGCATGGTCGTGGATGGATTTGTTGACATCACAAACATAGATTAAGACTCTTAGATCGTCTTTCCAAGAGGCAAACTTATAGCCATTTCCGGTTTTTGCCGATTAATTAGCCCATTATGCTAATTACTCAAATTGCCCAATGTGCAGATTTTAGATCAATCTCATGTTCTAAGCCTATAGATGATATTTTAATCATAAACATTCATAGGAAACATCGTTACTGTGTTTGATATAGGCCATACAGGGGTTTCCATTAGACCTCAGTAAACTAACTGCTAACAAACAGGTTAATTAGTTTGGTTGGTTACAGATGAATGATATTTGGCAAAATGCTGTTATGACCATGAGACGATCTCTGCAGCCTAAATTAACGTCTTATCAGTAAAACTTGGATATCGAGCGTTCTCCTGATGTTATGAACCCTTGCGAGCGGTTTTCACCTTCTTCATTCCGACATTGTAATCGCAGTAGACCTGGTGGCAGAGCCGCGGCGTTGGCTGAACAGGTGTGGCTAATAAAGTGGCCGCTGAGCGAGCAGGTAGAACAGGAGCCGTGCTGAAGTTTGCAGACGCTGCAGCAGCTCGGCTCTCTCTGATGCCCACAGTAAACAGAGCTCGACACCACCGAGCCGGGATGCGAGAGGACAGGGGGATGCTGCACTGCCCTCTGCCTCCCTCCCATATTCTCTTTGCTTTTCTCTCTCTCTCACACACACACACACACACACACACACACAGAGTCTCTCCTTCACTGCCTCGTTCGGCCCTTGTGCAGGCTTTCAGCTCACTTTTGTTTATCTGACAGGGGATGCAGAAGCATCTCTCCCACCCTCCCTCTCTCTCTCTCTCCCCCTCCTCTCCATCCCTTCCCCTCTCTCTCTTTCTCTCCCTGAAAGAGATTTCCAAATGAGTGAGCTCAGACCACAGCTGCCTCTCTGACGCATTAATCACTTGGCTGCCACCCCCTCCCCTCCTACACACACATACACACACGCATACACATGCACATGCACACACATAGATAACCTGGTTTGACTCACAGAAGTAAATGCATGTACCACCGTGTGATATAAACACGTGTCGGTGCACAGCACATGAGCGCATGCATATAAAACACACACACACACACAGCAGGATGACACACTCACACACACACACATGCACACACACACTCAGCATCCGCCCACCACTCAAGTGATCTTGACTCTTTATACTACACCAAGTTGCCCCCCCTCTTTCTCTCTCTCTCTCCATCCAGCCATGGCTCCCACATGACCCTCCATTTTCCTCTCCATTAGCGACACCAGCAGCCGCTTTCCATCCATCCCTCCCTCCATCCTTCCCTCCCTCCCTCGCTGTGCCTCTGTTTACTTCTCGATTTCTTTATTTGAATCTGGCACAATACCTCCCCACCGTCTCCTCTGAGCAAGGCGAGGGAGGAGGGCGAGGAGGAACGGGAGGGAAGGAGGGAGGGAGGAAGGGAGGGCGGCAGGAGGGAGGCGAGCCTGATCTGTGTTAATTTGCAGGAAGTGGTATAGGATGCAGTCGCAGCCCGGTTCATGAAACCGACGTTGAACAGCTGAAGATGTTGCACAGTGTGACGGGGCAGCACGGCTTAGAGGCCGGCTGGCTGCAGGCGGCTGGACGGCGACCAAAGGCGAGGCAAGGTCACTGTTAGGGATAGACTGATGTTTTTGGACTGAAGCCACCAAACCTCAGAAAAAAAACACAGGACAACTAGCAAGAAACTTTAAAAAACAAAGAAAACGACCTAAAAATTAGCACAAAAAATATTTTTACAAGAATGTCATCAGAAAATAGTTTTTTTAAAAAATCTTAGCAGAAAATTAGCAGAAAAAGAAATTAACAAAAAAAAAATTAAAAATGCAACACAACTATATTTGTAATTATTATAATTTCTCCCAAATTTGCTTAAAAACAATAAAATTACAACAACAAATAATAATGATTAAGTTACCATTAACATAGCAGGTCTTACAAGTCCAGCAAATGAGAGGAAAAACATAAATCAAACAATAATGTAAGTGACGCAGCTAACCTTATGAAGAAACTTTTATGCTTGCTGGTGAAGCGCTTCCAAGAGCTATTTGGATCACACAGAAATGGGGAAACTGCAAAAGCAATGATCTGACGCAGCCGTCGTGAAAACAGGCATCAGCAGGAGCATCAGCCGGTCTATAAAAGCTGCTAAAAACAGGCTTTTCAGTCACGACCGCTCAACAGGGACCCAAAGAAACTCCTACAGTTCCCCAAAAAGCGGGCCATGTCATCCAAGCTACAAAGTAAACAGCTGAACAAACACATGTCTTCATAAATAACTACTACTGAATAAAGGCGCAAGCAAATTTTTAAAAGCAGGTAATGCACACAGAATGACTAAATGAGTAACTATATCTGACATTAATGAATTAATATATATTCCTGTTAAGTTTCAGGCACAGCCATGGGCATCAGTTGGATATAACAAGGTGCTGCGCTTGCCATACTTCAGTCTGACTGAAAATTGATCCAGCAGTATTTAATAATTTTACTTGGGAGTGGAGATCAAACAAAACTCTGCAGATTTTTATCGGATGCCCAATTTAAAGAATTTAAGGGGGCTTTCAGGAGCGGTGTTGGCTGGAAGCCGATAGCTTGGTGACCTCAGTACATCTAATAATTCATGACATTGACCGAACAATATCTAGATAATTTAACAGAGAGACCAAAGAATAATGTCTAGTTATTCATCGTCTGTAGTTTTTCTCCTCATCCACTGCAAATTTTGTCGATACATGCAGGTTTGGAGGCTTTGGTGGAAATGAATTATGCAGAGACTTCATTATGAGCTTAGGTTTGGTAAAGTAATGCTTTGCTAGCTCAAATTAAGACCTCATGTTCATCCTAGACCGTTCACACAACAAATATGTTTTACAGAAAATTATGAAAATCAATGAATGTAAGAATTACTGTTCACTTTGTGTGTGTGCATGGTCAGTGGGTGTGTAAAAACATTCCTTGTGGATAAAAAAACACAGGGAAAGCACTGTCATACCGGTCTGTCTGCAAAAACAAACCAAAAACAGGTAGAAATTGAAGATATTTTTGATACCCATTGCCAGAGAGTCTATATGATTCAACATTTGATGCTGTTTGATGCTGTTTGAAGCCGGACCGTCCAGCTGAGGTGATGAAAATGTCCCTCTGTGTCTCATTGAGGTGTTCTGTGCTTGGCTGAGGTGCCGGCCAGTGTATTATTAGACTATATGGTATTTAGCACAGTGATTGTTGATGGATTGGCTCAAGTAATTTAAAAATGAAATTCTGTGTTGGAACTGAACTGGTTTGAGATTTTTGATCGGCTTAGAGAAACTAAAATGAGTCTTATTGGGTCTTTGTACATCAGAAGTGATTAAACCATTTACTGCAGCAGCATGTAAAGTGAATCAAATGCCATGTTTTCATGGCATTTTTATTTTTTAAACTGATTGACAACCGACACCTATAGAGGTGACAGCACGAATCTGAGTGGCATCATGGAGCTCAGTGATTTTGGTTCGTTGCGAGCAGACGGTTATGAGTCAAGATGCTGTGAGGGCACACAACCTGTTGTGGCAGCAATTTCTGAAAAGTCTCAAATGCAAAAGTAAAATGGTTATAAAATTGCTGTTAACAAGATCTTGGTGAATGTCTGCTTAGAAAAATACCAGAATTCAGTTTACTGAACTGGAGTAGCTACCATGGACCATGGACCAGACAATGAGGAACATCTGAAGAACTGTGGACATTGAAACTGACCAAGGTCCGGTCCATGTAGGAGTGTCCTCTGATTCTGAATATTTGTGAGGGTGCACATCTCATTTTGTATAGATATATTAACAAAAATGCCCCCAAAGGAAAAGTTGTGACATTATTGTTTAGAGCAGGGCACCGGCAGGATTGAGCATTTGATCTGGATTGTGGGAACCTCCAACCTGGCCCTCGGTTCAGCGGCCACAGAGGTCTAGACCCTGCAGCACTTTGGAGCACCTTTATTGATAAAATATACTTCCTAAACTTTGGTCTTTAGGACAATCAGACAGGGTGGCGTCATGCTGCCTCCATCTTTGGTAGACCGGTGTGGTTCCACATCAGAGGAGGTGGAATAGGCAGCACTAAACAACAGGAAGGACACAAGAACCTTACCTAACGTACCTTACCTGCAGCGGACATCGAGCCACAGAGCGAGCAGAGTGGCTTCTCCAGGGACTGTGTTACAGAAAACGTCCTATCTTTGAGTTTGGGAAGTGTTCGGTTTAAGACCTTAAGTCAATGTTCCTATGCTAATTTAAATGATTTTGCGTGTTTAGTCTAATATCTACAATGTAAACTTGACGTTTCTGCTAATCTCTTCCTCATTTTTCCTCCCTTTTCTCCAGCTGGTGGTTTCCTTTCATATGAAAATGATCTCTCAGAGACTTCACCCCAGCATTCCATCATCGTAATAAAGTCCTCCACATTAGTTTCCATGAAAAGCAGCAGCACTGTTGTGTTTTGATGACTTGGAAACCGGAAACTAATCCGCAGGGAAATGTTTGCTTTTTACGTGGCCTGAAGCTGTTTCGTGGCTGCAGTTCTGCCACGGTGTGAGTCAGAATAATGAAGCGGCGGCTCTCCAGTCCTTTGATATTCAAATTGTGAGGGTTTCTAATGATCCATTCATCATGACGTGGCTAATGGGTCTTTACGCTACTTGAGTCAAATACCGTTTTTAACCATAACAGTGCCAATTGTCAGACGCTTTCATCCAACCCTCTGGTGCCGTGATTACATGTACATTCTTTTTTACTTGGATTATATCAAATTAGTGAGATACCCAGCATTTGATGTCTTCATTATTTTGATTTTCAACATAACACAGGTTCAATCGCAAGCTGTGTCATGTATCCAAACGGTGAAAGCAGCAGCACCGGGTTTCTTACTCATCCCAGACAAGACGAGCTCTCAGTCTGGGACCTGTGCCTCTCCTCGTCTGGGTTCAAATGCCAGTGCCAAAATGTCAAAGCCGTGCCCACTAATTAAGAAATAAAATAAAGCGAATAAATACGGGAAAGAATAGCAATATCACCGAAATGACTAAACTGACAACTCTATGAAAAATCCAGGCTCAGCTGAAGGAAGGGAGACTCTGGTAAAGTTCAGCATGACCTGCGCTCAGGAAAGCTGTGTTCATCTCCTCCCATGATATGATATGCAGGATGGCACTCGCAAAGCAGGCTGAGGCTGAGACGTCTGGCTGCATACCATGAACAGCATGTTGAAAAATAAATGAGATGAATATATTTTCCTGAATACAGGTCATATTGAACTTTGCTGGAGTCTCTTTGCGATGGAGTGATCCAGCGCTGGAGTGAATTAAAAGAAGTTTGTATGTGGGTGAGCACGTCGGCTCTAAAACGGGCAAATCGGTTGACGCGAGGATCCTTCAGACTCAGCCGACAAAAAATGTAGAATAGGCCCGTAATGTATTAGTCAGTCCAGCCGACAATGAAAACCATGCATGATCAGCCTGATTTGATTTTTTTTTTTTAAACTAATTATAAACCATAATCAATCAGGTTATTTTTGTAAAAGCCAGATTTCAATATAAAGCTTTATGATCTCGCTCAAGGTGGGTCACAGTCTGGCCAGTGGTGTCTTGAAAAGACTTTTTTTTTTACCTGTTGGTGCCACAATGGTTGAACAATTGGTTTCTTTTTTTAGATGCAGGATATTGGTGTTAAAAAAAAAAAAGCACCCCTCCCCAGTGGTTCATTAATCCTTAGAAACCTGAGCAAATTGGCTTGATTTCTATCAAAATCATGGGGGGAGAAAGGCAGTGCTTCTGAAAAACCGCACCAGAGCCAACGAGTTGCTTTTCTTGTCGTCACGATGAAAAATAATGACTTATCAAATAATGGTATGTGAAATAACTTTTCTGCAGAAGTGACAAAATCATGTATTTGATCTTTGCTGTTAACCGAATCAAAGACAGTATTCATTCAATTCTGATTAAATTGTCAGATATAATACTTTTCATATGGAATTTACTCACAGTTTTATCATATTAAAGCTTAATGAAAGTTATACTAATATGTAAGTACAAATTAAAGCGTTAGAAGAGGCATTTTTGTAAGGATGCATCTTCTCAGGAAAAGTTACTTTGGGTCTACATGTTCCTGTGTTAAGACGCTGTATTTTTCTACTTTCTAGTCTCAGAGGGAAACTGGAAGTGGTTCCCCCATATCAAGAGACTTCATTGCTGAGCTTCCACCACGGCAGTTGTGTCCTGCGTTTTAAACAAGCACTTGTGATGTACAGTGGGTTTTTGGTGAGCCAGAATGCATGTAAATTGATCCGTGAAAATGCCATTCAAGCAGTTATACAGCTTCCCTAAGATTTTCATGGATATACAAGGGATTATTAACCTATCCCCTGCTTGTAATTTCCCCGGAATTACTAACACGAACTTCTGTCATCGACTGTCAGATAGTTTTGGCTGAACGGCCGGGGAGAGAAGCGGCGTGAGAGCAAACACAGCGTGGTGAAACTGTTCCCGGCACGACAGCTCACAGAAAAACAGAGTTTGGAGACGTTGTATTTCCACCAAAACGTGGGATCGGAGCTCCTCGTGTGTTTGTCTCGATGTTACCTGATAGGAGCCTGCGCATTTTCACAGCAGCACTTAAACTAAATGTCACGGATTCATTTTAGCCCCATTTCTCTACTTAGCATCATGAGGCCATTTCTCGATTTTAAAGCATAAACTACCTGAGCTACCTCATCTTATACTACTTTGTCTTTTTCATGGGGCTTTAAAATAACTAACTTTAACCCTAACGTTATATGCTTTGGCAGAGTAGCAGCTTTCATTCAAACATGCAGCCCAAAGTGTTTCACATTGCAAGGTTAAAAGAATGCAAAAATAAAATAAAAATAAAAATAAAAGCAGTATACAGCAAAAAAAAATATGCTTGATTAAAAGTTACAATAAAAACTTTGAAATGACCTTACATGAATACCATTTCCTGCAAAAAACAAACAAACAAACAAACAAAAAAAACCCTGTAAATTAAAATTTCAGCCAATGAGACCTTCTCGTCCACGTCATCCCATCAAATAAAATTGCAAATATGTTGTTTTACTTTGAAATATGTCCCTCCAGATTTTTTACTATCCGTTGTCTTTGCAATTATTCATCAATTAGGAAGAAGTTAAACGATGATGTTTATGAAAGATGCAACCAGGAACACCTGATTCGAAGATTTGAGCTTCCCACCCTGAGCGTGACGTCAGAGGAGAACGTCCGCCGTGTGAATGTGATCTATGAGCTGCTGTACAAACGACCTGTGGGGGTTGTTTTTGCCGGAGGACAGTCTCCTGTGCTCCATCGCTGAAATACAGGAGCACTCACTTGAATTCCTTGCGCATTATCATATGCGAGCTACGCTATAGCGAGTGTGCCCACACCCACCGCTGAGGGCTGGGAAATCCTCCAGGGGGAGATTATTTCACTAAGCGTAGTAAGAGCTGAAATTTGCTTTACAACAAATACAAACGTATAGCTCAGCGATGAGGTGCAGGCGGTGCTGCAGCATCGCGGCGTAGCAGCGCTGGGACAAAAGCCACTCTCACTGCAAGCAACACTCAGCAAAGGTCTTGATACCCGATTCTTACATAACACGCCACTCATCCACAGCTCTACCAAACAGCAGTGGGAGGGGGAGAGACTCTCTGTGTGTGTGTGTGTGTGTGTGTGTGTGTGTGTGTGTTGTGGAGAGGCAGGGGGGTGCAGGAAGGCTAAAAGATTTTTAATGTGACTGCAGTTTTCAGTCATGCAGTAATGTATTGTTGTTATTTTAATACAGCGCCCTCTAATTACCATCACTCTTGATTAACAGACAAATGACATTTTTTTTAAACAATATATTTATTATTTTATATTAAACAAGACAATAGCCAAAAAAAAAAAGAACAAATTATACACAATAATTACAAAAAATGCACACACATACGGAAAGAAAAACACACACACACAAAAAAAAACAAAGACAAAAACAAACTAAAAGGCTATGCAACATCCTCCAGCATTATATAGAGAGCCACATCAGTTTGAGGTACTTCCATTGTCATCATCTCTATTCATGTCCAACACATCAACATCCCTTAAGTAATTAGTGAAAGGTCCCCAAACTTTATCATACATTTCAATTTTCTTCTTCAAAATATAAGTTATCCAACTGCTCATTTCTCTAAGCCACTGACCCACCTGAGGTCTCTGAATTTTCTTCCATGATAAAGCAATTGAGCATTTTGCTTGGAGTAGACACATATGTATAAGAGCTACTTTGCTTTTTGGTATGACTAGGGTGTTAGGATATAAGCCCAAAATAAAAAAAAATAAAAAAATAAAACATTTTTTGAGCTGTATTTTGTGCTGAGAGTATTGGTAAAACTCATTTTCTATTTTCTGGAGGCAGTTGTTTAGAAAAATTTGTGATTCTATAAAAAGACAGTTGTTAGTTTAGCTTGTGTATACACTATATGGACAAAAGTATTGGGCCACAGCTCTTAATCACTGAATTCAGGTGTTTCATTCAGTCCCGATGCCACAGGTGCATAAAACCCAGCACCTGGTCATGCAGTTTGGCTTTAAAAAACAACCACGGAGACTCAGCCACCAGGGGGCAGCAGCACGTAAAGTTACAGAGCGGGGTGGCCAGGCGCTGAGGCTCATAGTACGTAAAAGTGTCCGACGCTCTGCCGCCTCAGTAACTGCAGAGCTCCAAACCTCCTCTGGCATCAACATCAGCACAGAAACGGCAGCCTCACATCACCGAGCACGACGCCGAGCGGCGGACGGAGTGATGTAAAGCACGACGCCGCCAGACTCTTTAGGAGTTTGCTGGAGGAGGGGTCACGCTGTGGGCTGGTGGTTCTGGGCTCGGCCTCGGCCCCTCAGCTCCACTGAAGGGAAATCTGAACGCTTCAGCTCACCGACACATTTTGGACAACTCTCTGCTTCCAGCTCTGTGGGACCAGTTTGGGGAAGGAAGGCCCTTTCCCGTCCCAGCATGACTGAGCCCCAGTGCACAGAGCAGCTCCATAAAGGCGTGGCCGGCTGAGTTTGGGGTGGAAGAACTTGAGCGGCCCGCACAGAGCCCCGACCTCAACCCCATCCAACACCTTTGGGATCAACTAGAACAGAGACTGCGAGCCAGGCCCTCTGGTCCAACATCAGAGTCTGAGCTCACAAAGGCTCTTCTGGATTAACTCCAACATCTGGCAGAAAGCCTCCCAGAAGAGAGGAAGCTGTTCTAGCTGCAAAGGGACCAACTCCATATTAACGCCTCTGGGTTTAGAAGGGAGCTCAGAGAAGCTCAGTGTAGCTGTGATGTGTAAGTGGCCCAATACTTTTGTCCATACAGTGTAGCTGCCTAAACTCATCTAGATCTCTCTCTGTTTGGACTGTTTATTCATTGATCAGTGAGGCACAGTGGGAAGTAAAGTCAAGGACACACAGCGCGGCCACACGTGGCGTGGCGGCTGATATTTGGTACGCTTGCGGCCGGAGGTGTGCCGCACACCTGACGCGCAAATCCTGGTAATCCTTGACACCAAAATTGCACTTCAGGTCCCTGCTGCCGCGCCTTTCCTCCTGTTTTTAGCTGCAGTCGAGCCTCCCGGTGAGTCACCGAAAATAAATGCGACTATTGCTGGCACAAAGCCCTGCCATCCACCGCCATGAAAACAGAGCCTTTTACTTAGTTCTTTGGCATGCTCTTTAAAGCAACACAGTGCTTTTAAGACTCAATCAGATGCTTTGTCTTGCATCTGAATGAAGCTCAATGTTTTTTTTTTTTTCTTGTCTGGTATCACCAACTTTAGCTTTGGTCTATTTTGGATTGTGGTACAATGGGTGCATTATCAAAGTACTGCCAATGGAAGGGCTGGTGACACCGAATCTGTAATTTCAGTTCCTATTTGCATCAAAATAAATTAGTCAGATTTTAGAGCACGAGTCTTTGTGGTAATTCATATGACCTTTTGAGAGGAAAGTGCACCCTAAAATACTTTATATGTATTTTTAGGCAAAGTAGAGACAGAGAAAGGAGATTTTCCACCACGTCTTGATGTCAGAATATGAGAAGAATATGGTGACTTAATAACTGTTATGCACACAAGCGGTTAACAGACAGCGACTGAAGAGCAAGGGGCTGCAACAGGAGCATATTAAAGGGATAGACCGTGTAATCTTGTGATCTGTGGCTAATCCAGGAAGCAGTTACATAAACTCCAAATCAGTTTTACACTGTAGCCTCCTTTCAGCTTCGTCACAGAGGACGCATATAGTCATGAAAATGGACTGGTTTTTAATAACTGACTTTGAGTGATAGGATATCCTTCAGAAATAAAATAAAATAAATTTAAAAAATATATATATCAATACTCAATTCAGCTGGGTTTTCCGCAAATTTTAACGTTAATATTATATTATGTATGTAATATTATATTTTGTTCTCACCATCTGAATCTGAAACATCATAGGATATATAACATCACCTATGAATTTCATTGATCTCTAATAGTGGGCAATCATACTTGCAACAATATCAACAACAATTCAAATGAGCTAATTTGCCATAAATTAACATAACCCCTGAAAAAAAAAAATCTGAATTTATTCTGTCATTGTTGGACCTTCAGGTCAACTTTGATGCACCTTGTAATCTACATAATACATTTAGTGCTTTTGTTTTCTACGTATTAGAGAAGAAGACCACATGTCCCAGCATATAGATATGATGTGTATTTGTTTACTATGTGCGTGCTGGTTGTTGGCTGTATTGGTGGCTAAACAGTTTCCCCTTTGGGGATTAATAAAGTTGTCTTATCTTATCTTATCTTATATAGAAACTGGTCATTTTACCTGTGACGTGATGAGAACACAGATGACAAAGTCATCCATCTGTACCCATGTAAGGTGGTGAGCAGTGGCACGAATAATGTGGGCTGACCAGAAATACTTTCAGAAACAAACCATCATCAGTCAGAAAGACTTGATTATATTTCATCTTTAAAATGCAGTATTTAAATCTGTAGACCATATAATAAAAACAATATTTTTTTATTGCTAGAAGACCAGTCTTTGTATTTTGGCTAATGCTTTTGGCTACTGTTACTGATGGTAACAGGCCTGGTGTCATACATTATTTGAATATACACTGTAATCCTAATCTAATGTTTCTGTTATGGCAGCTCCTGTGTGTGAGGTGGATGCTGTGAGGAGCTCGGTGTGTCTGTGTTACGGTCCCGTGCAGCTAAAACATTTTGAACAGCCGAGTCGTGTGTGTTTACATTGTGTTTAAGTTTCAAACTAACAAGCACTAATTCATAATAAGTCTTTATCAATCCAGAATGGGCAGCTTTGAACAGCTTTGATCAGTTTTTTGTCCATTTTGTAGCTGCCACGTGGAACTTCACATCAGTACAAAAAAAAAAAAAAAAAAAAAAGAGAGCATGGAAATTTGATAGGCTATTGACCGGCAATAACAGCGAAAAAACCTGAGCTGTGGCCAACTCGCCTTGGCCGACATCCACATGTTGGCCAAGTCGCCCTGATCGCTCAGTTCTATAATAAATGAACAGACTAGTGGTGACTTGTTGATCATCTTGCTGGCAGAGTGAATGCATAATTAAACTCTCTACCCGGTCAACTTTTTGCTTTTCCAGCAGCAATGATGGTGGCAGGTAGGATCTGCAAAAAAAAAAAAAAAAAAAAAAAAAAAAAAAACAGGACCAAGTGAGAGCCAAGCCGTTTGATTGGTCCCAGTTAGGACTTCTCCAACCAACAAGGAACCGGTTCTGTTCTGGTTCAGGAATCTCATTTCTTCCCGTTCTGATCAACCAAGAATAAATTGGTTTGGAAGCGGAGAGGAGTGTTCCCAGCCAGAACCAAAAAATAGTCTGACCTGAAGTGGGAGCCGTGACAACAAGAGTGGGTGTGTGCTGTTCTGCAGGGAAAGATTGGAGACGGCAGAAAAATCAAGGAGCATGCAGCGGTCTGCCAAACGGCATCTCCTGAATTTCAGGAAGAGATGAAAGGGGATTCTAGAAAAAAAAAGTAAATTGTATCTCGAAATCGCTGAAGAGTTCTCGACGGCGGGGTTCATTAACCCTCTATGGTACGATGTTGCCCTCAGGCAACGAACCCATTTTTGGCCTGTCAAATATCTACAGTGCACCCCTTTAAATGATGCAATACTTTAAAAAAGAGGGAAAACCATAAGGAACCAATTACAATATTTAATTTGTCACATGATTTCCAGGAAGCCATTCTGAAAACATTTTTGGCGGGCTTTTTCTCAGGAAGCAGCTCTGCTATCTTGCTGCAACAAAAGACGTTCGAAACGTGATTTGGCCCTTTTTTGCCTGGAAAAAAATACTTTCCAAAAAATAGGTGAGTAAACTTTATGTTTTGATAGTTTCATGCAAGTTATTTGCTAATTAAATAGTAGAAACTTGTTAAAATGCAGTCTTTAGTCTTTAGTCTATTTTGAGACATAAAAACATTCCAAACATTTTTTTCGTCACTGGCATCATAATGTGTACCATAGAGGGTTAAAACACCAAATTATCAAGCTAAAAAAAAAACCAAAATACAAAAAAAAACCTTAAAGGAGTACAGAGACTGGCCGGCGCTGGATGCGTAAGGGGGGAGAATCTCCGTCGGAAATGTGTGCCGGCTCACAATTTTAGCACCTGGATTCCAACAATCCTGAATGGAAGTGGCTCAGGGACAAAAACTGCTGTGTCATAAAAGATAAATGTGTTCCAGTCATGATAATAATTGATACCTACATCATACGGTGTCATGTTATTGGCCCTCAGTGACGTGTTAGGTTTGGTGCCTGTTGTTTTCAGAGCCTCTCTGCTGTTACTGTAGATACACTTATTTGTTAAAAAAAATAATAATAATAATAAAAAAAAGGAAAAGGAACTTTGTAGTCAGCACTCTAGTTGGTAAACATTATATAAATACCATAAAACCCCTGAGGGCATTCTTTACTGTGTTTATGAGCATGTCATTGCTGTAGTTCAGCGCAACTTTACTTTTATTGCATCATTACCTTGAATGAATTGTACCCATAATCAAAAGAATGCCCTCTCGGGTGTTGTTGCGTGTATTCATACACCCACATTCAGCAACGTTACATTAACAATCAGCTCCCCCAGCCAGTGACACAAAGCCATATACACAGTCAGACGTGCACACACACACACACACACACACACACACACATCCATGAAAACACGCAATCAGACGGGATTGAATGCAATCAGACTTTGGAAAAACAGACACACTCTTTCTCTCTCCTGTACACACACACACACACACACACGCGTGCACACACAGTCCCGGTTCGCTTCGGCTTGTCATGTTCATCAGCAGGAGTTACAGCAGCAAAATGAGGAGAAAATGATTGTGTGCCATTCACCGACCATGTACGGGGATCCACAGCTTGTCCGTCGAAATGTTGGAGGGAAATTAACATCTCCAAACGGGTAGTGATAACAACCAGCGCAGATGGCAGCGTGCCACCAAACAACAACAACACCAAAAAGATTGAGGCCGTGCTCCATCATACTGTGTCTTACTGAGAGAGGAGTGTGTGTGTGTGTAAATCCATCACAGACTCACTGTAAATAATAAAAATGGCAATCTCACTACTATTGCTACTTATAATAATAATAATAATAATAATCGCTTGGGGGGTAATACTCGTGGTACAAGTGAGTCTGGATTAATATTAAAAATCAGCAGCAATCTTTTTATCCTTCAATCTCAAGTACAAGATACTTATTATGTGCAAAACAAAAAAATAAAATTGAACAAATCCTTATTTATTGAGTTGAATGAAATCAGGATAATGCAGCGGCGTGCTTGTGCCTGATATAAGTCTGTCTCGCCGTCACAGTGGCCATCTGTGCCGCGCCGCTCCCTTCGCGCGCATTTTCTCAGCGAAACAAATGCAAACATGCCATTTTCAGCCCTGGCAAATGGAACATGGCATTTCCTCTCCTCTTGCAGTCTTAGTGAATTTGGGCCCCGGGCGAGCTTTGTGCACTGCAGTCTGGAGTGTCATCGTCTGACAACTTTAATCTGGGACTGGCTGCCTCAACTTTTTGACACGGATGGCTAAGGGCTGAAGTGTAACCTTTTTTGGAGGGCCGTGGGCCAAATACGCTACCGGCTGTTGAAAATTGAGAAATGTCACAGGTAGAGATGCGATTAGATAAAACTTGAATGAAACCTATGAGCAAATTGAAACACTGCAGTGGCAAATAGTAACAGAAGGCAGTATAAATAAGTATAGTACTATTTAACATAATGCAAGCGCTGTGCTGGAGCACGTTGAAATGAAAACTCTGAAATTGAAAATATGCGGTGTGTGCAAATGTCAGCAGTAAAGAATTCTGACAAAAAGAAATGATTGAAAAATATGAAATCATAAAAAATAGACGTTTTTTTTTTTTTTTTTTCAAATCTGTGGCATTGGAATGAATAAAACATTTCTTTAAGAAAAAAAAAATCAATATATGCAATAATGATACAATCAAAACTCAGCGGCACTTCTGATATTGTTTTTTTTTTTTGTTTTTTTTATTAGTTATATTTAAAAACACAGCAACAACCAAGTGAAAATATCTCATTCTCTAAAAGCCTTGGGAGAGGCAGAGGGTATGGAGATAGTTTTGGCTCACCAAGGCCACACTGATCAATACTTCCCGCTTCAGAAAGCCTACGAAATACTAACAACAACATTCCCCCCCCCCCCCCATTAAAATCTGCCCATGTGAGGCATCAGCAAACATTTTTGGCTCTTCCCACCGAAATCTAATGTACAGACCTCAAACTTAGATTATATGAAGCCGTCCCCGGCATGATGAAAGATAAAGGTATCAAAAGAGAAATCCCTTTTCCCACACAGCCTTTTAAGTGCTGTTTTATCACTGCTGGTGAGCGATAATCCTCCGCTCATTAGGCTATTCAATAATCAATTACACAGTACTTAACAGCGCACAGTTTTTTTTCTCCCATTGTCTTGCGCAGGAATGTGATGTCAATTAAAAAAAAAAAAAAAAAAAAAAAAATTATTTCTGATGCTACAGTGGAGAGTTGCCTGTCCTAGATTTATTTAGATTCTCCTAGCACTTCCAGTTTTCCAAGCCGTGCAGCTCATATTGCATGGTAGATTGGACAGATGTGCACTTCAAAGCTTCGCCGAATACTAACACAGTCTTTGTAGAGGCTGTGCTCGTCTCCCCTCCCTCCCTCCCTCCCTCCCCTCC
Organism: Myripristis murdjan; assembly: GCF_902150065.1. NCBI lineage: Eukaryota > Metazoa > Chordata > Actinopteri > Holocentriformes > Holocentridae > Myripristis > Myripristis murdjan. The sequence goes on from NC_043993.1 coordinate 34,153,725, forward strand.
CTCCTCAGTTTTCACGGTACTCCTGACTGCCGGGATTGACATATGTTGCGTGCGCTTGCGATCGAGCTCCTCAGCCCTCGCCACGCACTCCGGCGCCGCTCTCCTCGTCTGTTTAGTGGTTAAATGGGAGGTAATAGCGCCTTTGTCTGTGAACTCTGTCTCATTTGCGACGGGAATAAGCCAAATTAAGTGACAGGTTTATGCACTCACAGGAAATGTATTAAGCACAGCGCAGACTACCAATTACTGTATATATTGCTCCCACTAACACTCAGGTGCCATCATCGTAATATCACAATATGAATCCCGGTTAGATTCATCTCTTGCTGTTCCCATACATACTGTAGCTGCAGCACTGTAGAACCAAATGTAGCTCACTTAAAGGGAGAGTTCACCCATTTTGAGAAATTAAATATTAGCTGTTGTGTAGGACAGTAGTGGTGCTGATCTTCCTCTCATTGTGCTGGATACTGGCTGTGATGCTCCAAATGCTAACTGTTAGCCTCCTGCCATTGAGCTGGACTTCCCCCCGGCTAACACTCTTAAAAAAAATAACCACTTTAATCCACTCAGATTATGAAATAAATGAAGTTTGACTTTGATGAATTTTTACAGCCTGAAGTGACATAAAAAAAAGTATGGAAGTGCAGAAAAAATACCAGCTCTTTCTGGATGTTGGTAAGAATAATTTCAGCAAAATTATTGTCCATGTGTATTCAGTAACTGTATGTACATTTTAGTTTCAGAAAGTAGTTTGTAAAGTGATGTTTCTGAGTGTCACTGAGGTGATGCACAGTTGAGGTGGCTTAGTTAGTAGTAATAGTTGGTGTTTGGTGCAATACATTACACTGTACCTCACTACTACGCACTTTATTTTTATACTGTTATGATTCTGTGAATCTGGTACCTGTATATTTTTATATATTTTATATTTTGTATTGTTGTGTTATATTTTTTCCTGCACTGAAATTGGAGTTGCTGCAATTTCATTCTACTATTGTAAAATGACAATAAAGGGCATTCTGATTCTGATTCTGATTCGGATTCAAAGGTGAGTCAGGAGGAAGTTTTGCATGAGCAAGGAAGTCCGGTTGATTTTTATTTATTTTTTTTTTTCCCAGTCGGCAGGGATACTTGACATGAGACGGAGATTTTACAAGTGCTGCTTTCCCCAAACTGAACAGCACGTACGACGGCAGAGTGCACACGAATAACAGTTTTGCTCAAATTACAGTTCATACCAGTGTGTTTCCTGTTATCAACATCCAGAAAGATCCGGTAACTTCTTGAGTTGGTATCATTTGTTTTTCCTCGTTGAACACATGTACACATGTTGGAGGGCTCAGATAACAACTTTCTCCAGAGACAGAAAATGATGGCTGGCCAGTGAGGTTGTGGATCGATATAAACTGCAGCCGGTTTATATCGATTACTTTGATTATATTGCACCAGTTTCAAAATCTTTGCACAGTTACATCACAGACCGACGGAGGAAGTGTGCTGTTAGTCCTGCCCTCCTCCGCTTGCCGCCACAACCTTTTCCTCTCATCTTGATGAGCCGTCATCTGTCTTGAAGCTGAGGTATAAGCGGCATCCATAAACTCACCACAGGTGTTGAAGAAGCAGATGGTGAGTGTAGTCAATCTGCAATAATAAAAAAAAAAAAAAAAAAAACCCAACAGATGTCCACCGTGTTTTCAATATTTAGCTTCACTTAACTTTCTTTTCTCGCGGCTTTCCTCTGTGGTTGTTGATGCTGGCCACGCCTCGAGTCACCGCAAGTCGCCACGCCTGTTCGACACACCCACAGCAAAAGGATTCAGGTTAAAAAAAAAAAAAAAAAAGGTTGTTTAGTTATTATTTTCATATTAAGAAGGTAAATACTGCAGTTTTAAACTCCCCCTGCCTGTTGAGGTGCGAGTGTTGTTGAGCAGCACCTCTGACAGTGTCCTGCGTGGCATCAGCACACGTTTGTTATGTTGGTCATTAATTAGTGTAGAGTAAAGCCCCCGATCCTCCTCCACCACCTTGGAGCACATGTCAGAGCTGTTTATTTACCACCACAAGAACAATTAAGCAGATGACAAGACAGCCGCGCTTTGAAGTCCCTCCTACTGCCTCCACTTGTGCCTCACTTTCCACCAGAACTTAGCAGACGCCGTGCAACACCCTGCCGCTGTCTTGTAACCTTCAGCGGATCCCTTGAAATACATTTTGTAGCATGTTAGCATATTATCATTACCAGATGCCCACCCCTCCACCCACCTTCATACATCTTTGAAAAATGAGCTTCAGTCTTGAATATTAAAGGCAGTGAGGTTCATTTATTTTGGGCCGTGTTTGGGCCACCAAGGGGAGCTGATTTGAATCTCGTTTGTTAAGCTGTCTATCCTTATCTGTCAGCATCAGAGGATGCAATTTCTCTCTTCCCACCTCATCCTCCTTGTCTCTTAAATGGCGGGGATATTTAGAGGTGCTTGACAACTGAGGCATGCAAATTAGCATTTGATGTTTCTCGCTCCCTTTTACTTTCTGTCTGCTCTCACCCCTCTCCACCCCTGAGCCGGTCCTTTTAGCCTCCTAGGGAGGGATGCATTTGTGATGTTATTTTTGTAGCTATGTAGGAGGCAAGCCGTGTTTTTTTTTTTTTTTTTTTTTTTTTTTTTTTTTTTTTTTGCATAAGGGGAATCACAAAAACCTTTATCCATAAGTTATTTCTCAGCCTCAGTTGAAAGCTCGCGAATGCTAATGTGGAACTTTACACCAGTAGATCCATACGATGGGGCGTATTCTAGATTAGCTGAGAGTTTTCGGTCTTATTAGCAGGCTGGAGTCTGCATTTGATTAGATTTTCGGTCAGAAGGGGCAACATATTCTTATAACTGAAGCACTTATGAAAAATTGTGTGCCTGCTATAAATTCACGGCTTATGAAAGCAGCATAGAGGAACTCCCACCTCCTCTTATCAGTCCACGTCTTCGCAACAGCAATCAACTCTGTAAGGTGCAACGCTGGCGCAAATCTCACAAATGACTTTTTTTTTCTCTTGAGGTGACCTGTGCGAGTGGCTCTTCATTAGTATTTTCGCATCAAGGGTGTTGTACGCTCATCAACTCTTTTTGAGCTCCTTTGAGCTTCGCAACCAGGCAGGGGTGCATTATTCTGGAAATTATTCTTTATTGTTTGGTTTTCAGGTGAAGCCTTACGAACCGCCTGTGACAATGGACAGTACAGATATTTAAACCACATTTTCACACAGCTCTCCTTTATATTTTACATGCTGACTATTCTATCATATTTCTGGAAACCTCTGTGGAAATTTAAACTGATAACCCTCACAATGCTTGTTTAGATTGAATTAGTTGGCGTCTTTTGTGAAAGGCGGTGAGTGCTGCAGTGTTTTATTTATGTTTGCACCTTTCATACATGCAGTTTGACCCAGAAATCATTCCAGGAAATGTTCTGCGTAATTCCAGATAATATCCCCCCCTCAAGACTTGGTGAAATGCCCATCATGTAAAGCAAGTGAGCCGGTCTCGAGACTGGACTTGCGGTGTCTTTCTGATTGGTTGCTGTCAGTGTGGAGGCGCAGTGAGAGGTTCTCCTGTAGGTTGCCGCTCATTAAATTCTTGCTGCGATGAAACACTTCTAACTGACATGCTTCTCTTTTTCTTCTTCTTCTTCTTCCTCGACAGTGGTGAGTCAGAACTTAGTGACTGACAATGTGTCGGTGGTGGAGGGCGAGATGGCTACCATTAGCTGCCGGGTGAAGAACAACGACGACTCGGTCATCCAGCTGCTCAACCCCAACAGACAGACAATCTACTTCAGAGACATGAGGCGTGAGTACAAAACAAGCGTGCAAGAAAGCGCATTCACTTCAGCTGTTCTCCCTCCACAGTGTTTGTTGCCAAAATCCATGCCGGACTCAAGCTCCTGCCCGTCCTTCCATCACCGTTTCAAAGAGGCACTCTTCCCCATCTTTTCCAGAAAATTCACAATGGTGGAATTTATTTATTATTTATTTATCCTTTATTTTACCAGGAAGGTCCCATTGACACACAGTGTCTCTTCTTCCTGGGAGTCCTGTTCAAAATGGCAGCATAAAAAGTTTCAAACACAGAAGGACACCAACTACACATAGAAACACAAAGACAAAGACTGACAAAACAATACAGGCTAAACCAGGGCTAGGATCACCAGCACTAAGCACAAAAACCAACAGCGTGTTGTAAGTGGGCTAAATTAGGCAATGACATTGTTCTGTTCTAAGGACAGTATTTAACAGACTTTTAAAAACATGAAATGTAGGTAGTCTTTGGGCAAATTGAATCGTAGGCAACTGGACGCATGAACTGATGAAGCCCCTTGGATAAGAGGCGAAACGTCTTCCTAAGACAAATACGAGTCCAGTTGCGTACGATTCAATTTGCCCAAAGAGAACGATGACCTGGATAAATGAGAATATCCATAGACAAATGTAGGTAGGGAATCTAAGTTAAGGAGGCTTTGCAGCTCATTCCATGCATGTGGGGCACAGGCATGGAAGGCAGAGGAGTTTGAAGAAGCTTATGTGAAGAACGTGTATTATATATAGGCTGCATATGTAATGGGGTCATTTGCACATTAAGGCTTTAGCTATGAAAATTAAAAGATGTATTTTCCTGCATGAGGTGAGAGGAACAACAACTGAGACTGAGCCTAAACGGCCACGTTCTGCGTCAGAATGAGAACATGACGAGAAACATAAAAAACAGCATCGTCTATAAATGCAGATATTTCACCCAAAAGAATATGTGAAGCCACCTCCAGGGGGCGACGTACAGCACTATAACTGTGCTAAACAGTTTTCCCACAACTGTGCATTGCTGAAACCAGTGCTTTAGAAGATACACATTTCTTCTTGTGTATAGAAAAAGGTCAACACCACGTAGCCTCAATGTGAGTGGAAATCTTCCGAAACTGACATCGTACATCATGGATTTCATTATGTCTTCAGTATAATGTGTTTATTATATTTTTTAGTCTCACAGCAGCCATGGTTCAGCCTCCTCTCTCTACAGGCTTTGGTTTGTCCTTGACAGGCCTCCGTACTGCTTTTACAAATAGTTTTGGACATAAAATCACAAGTTGCACACTATGTGTACTTGTGCCTTGTAAGGCTTTTTTTCAGCAGTTTTACCATTACTTACCTTTAATCCTTAGCTTTACTTTTACTTTCTCACTGAGCTAACACAGTCAACTTCAGTCCAGTTTACATCAAATCTGTCACAGACATTTCCATGGCATTGCATCATAAACTGTCCAGCAGTCAAAAAAAATCTCATCTTTATCTATTTGAGTTAACTAATATTGAGGTACACAAATTTCTCCATGATTGTGGTTTATCAGCATTACAACATTATTGCGTTGCATTAGCTGAGTTGTTGTCTAGATAGATTGCTGGCCTTCCTACCTAGCAGCTGTATTTGGATAGCTTCTTTTTTTCTTTTAAGCTGCTATGCAATCACATCATGTTAATTCATGTTTTACTTTTTTTCAGTAATACTCAAGTACATTTTCCACAGAGCAACAGTACTCAAGCAGACTATTTTATTACCTTCTTTTGGTCCATTAATCATTGGCTGCTTTGTAATCATTTCAATGGCATTTAGATTTTCCAGGTGCATTAAATGTACAGGAGTTTAGATCATATTGGTGAGACATTGATGTCTTATACAGCATCCTTGCTACAAGAACACCAGGATATTGGTGCTAAGGGACAAAACAAGACATAAAAGAAGAATATACTGTCCTCATAACAGTTTTAGCACTGTGCCTTCAACATTCCCTGGTTGACGTTGTTGAAACAGCGTGGCATACAATACGGCTGCAGCTGCAGATGAAAATGTTGTGTGTCCAGCAGAGCATCACCAAGAGACCGTGGCTGTTTGAGGGGAAATCTGCTGCAGCTGGCAGCAGAAATTGAATCTTTACCTCTTGCAGTATAGCTGTATCATTACATAACCAACAAACATGTCCTCGATTGATATCAAACGTGTTTAATTACAGTATCAAGGAGGCTGATATGATCTGCTGAAGTGTAAATTAATCCAATCAGCGCATCCTGTTTTACGTCCAATCACAAGGATTCTGTGCTATTTTTTTGTGCATCTAATGCAGTTTTATTTTTGATATGAGTGTAAAATTAGATAAAATATTGACAAATTGTTTATATTTGGTGATATTCAGTCAAGCAAGCTTTAGAAAGTGAGGCAAATGAATTAAGGAAAATGCCATGAAATGTGTAGTTTATTGAAAAGATGTGTAAGATAGCAATAGTGTTTGATGATAGGTGGTTATTTTCAAGATTGTTAGCTGGGGGGGATGTCTACCTCAATGGCAGAAGGCTAACAGTTAGCATTTGGAGCATCCAGCCAGTATGCAGCACTCAGTAACAATGAGAGGAAGACAGCATCACTACTGTCCTACAGAACAGCTAGGAAATAAGTGAAATCAGATCAGTATTTTCAAAATGGGTGAACTCTCCCTTTAAAGAGAGAGTTCACTCAGATGATTATTTTTTTCCTGTCATGTGTCTGGTGTTGGTGTAGAAAGTTGCCACTCCACCTCACAGATGTTTGCAGTTTGGACTTGAAGTGCATTAATGGGACGTGGCAGCAGACCAGAGGCTGTGTCTTTGCAAATGATCATTTTGCTGATTGTCATCTGAAAACACATCAAGAAGGGAAAACAAGGCCTAATCGCCTGTGTGGATTCCTGCTCTGCAGCACACTGACAGGGTTTTGTAGTTGATTTTGATGACACTGTCAGCCTTATTTGATCAGCTGGTTAATTCCAAGGTCGCCAGAGAGTAGTGGGCAAAACTTTTCTGCACCGGAATTGGAAAGGCACGAAGCAATATAAAAAAATATTTGACATTGACTTTCAGAGCATTTGAGCAGAATCCAGAGATACCCCTGAGCTTATTACACAGCCTCTGCCAAACTAGTCTGAAAAAACACTGCTATGAAATATGCAGCCAGTTTAAAAAAAAAGAAAAAAAAAAAAAAAAACGGTAAAAACATCACAGTAACATGATACAACTTGACACAAAAGTTTGACATACATCTTATTTAGCTTATTCTACCAATACATTACCTATACAGTAAGTGCTTGGCTAAATGTAATAGATTCTTACTGCGTTTGACACTTCATTCAACATTTTCAAACAAGTTGAGTGGAAATAATTCCCAGCACTGGAACAATAATTTAATGCATTAATAAGATTCATTTACATGAATTACTTGGCACCTCACCAGTTGTGTTTGATACGTTTTTCCTCTGGGCCCAGCCATGAGAAACAATGTAGGAGCCATTCAGTAATGTTAATATGATAACAAGGACACAACTGCAGTGTGTGAAATTGCCATAAAACACTGAATATAAACCACTGGGTAAGGCAACGTAAGAGAGGTTTTGCACAGGGATAGTAGGCAGATGCCTAAAACACTCACCTGAGCTTCCAAAGAGAGAAGACTGAAGGTGTTTAAGATATAATATACAGCATCCATATATATATACATATACATATATATACATGCAGAAATACATCCCTACTTGCCCAGTCTTGTGCTTCATTCAAGCTCAGGTCCTCTACCAGAGTCCTGGGAGCCTGAGGGTCCTGTGTAGTATCTCAGTCTGGACAGCAGAAAAACAATTCAGTTTTTGCAAATCAGATCCAAACCACATTTGGAGGAGGTTTGAAATGAGACTCCGATCAGATTTGTACAGATGCGCCTCAGTCTGGACGCTCTGGACGCTCAAATAGGATTTCAAAGTGTCTGTTACTCACACTGTCACTCACAACGTGACAAATAAACTGAAACTGAAATAAACTGTCTGCCGGCAGCTTCTGATCATTTCTCCTGTTTCCACGTTGGAAACCTGCATCACCAGCGCTCGAGGTTACTGACGCTGATATTGTTATCATAGCAACCCGTGCACAGATAGGCTGGTGATGTCTGGACACACAAATCCGATCTGACTTGTAAATAAGAGACAGAGATCTCAGATGTTGTTCCTGGAATCTCCCAGTTTGGGGGTCACGACCCCAAAAGCTCCAACTGCCACCTGCACCACTGCTGCCTTCACTCCCCACATCTTCTCCAGCTCCTCTCTCAGCCGTTGGTGTTTCTTGAGCTTCTTGTGTTCCTTCTTCCTGATGTTGCTGTCGTTCAGGATCGCTGCATCCATCACTGCTGACTTCTTCTGCTGCTGGTCGACCACCACCATGTCTGCTTGATCAGCCACCACCAGCTGATCCGTCTGGATCTGGAAGTCCCACGGGATCTTAACTCTGTCGTTCCCTTTGGAAATATCTTCCATTTTGACCCCAGGACACCAGTTCTGTGCAGATGTTCCTGCACTCTCTGCCAGCCACTTGGTTTAGGCTCTCCATGTACTTTTTTTTTTAAGTTAAAGAAGCCACATATCAGGTTTCACACAAGCTACAGACAAAATTTGTCACAAAAAAATTGGCGCCCCACTTACCCGTTCTCTCAAATGACAACAGCAGCTAAAATGTTACAGACCGCACCCACCCTCAGTAATATTGACCAAATCTGTAATTTAGAAATATACAGGGTTTGGTCGAGCCAGCTCTGAGAGCGATATTTAAATTATAGTTACCTCCTTCTTACATAGCCAAGCACACATTTGTAATTCACACTTAAACCTTTTTACAAGTAAAATAATAATCCTCTAATCGCTGCTTTCCATAAATTATCATTGCTCTGCGTGGTGTTTTTTTGTTCCACTCAAATATGATCGCACATATACATTGCCCATGCTCCACAGATATGAATACTTAAAAAAAATATATTGTAAAACTGTCGCCTGTGGTCAGTACATTTGCACTGTTTGATACATTCTGCCCTTTTGTTTGATGTGTTCAGCTCTTTTCACTCAGTTTGAAAGACTTGGCTTCACTATACACACATATACATACTACACAAGGGCACTTACCCAGAAACCCCTCATGCATATGCGAATCCAAGCCTGGTATTTGTCTGGTTTTGTGGGCCGTGGTGAGCTAACTCCCACAAGCTGGCTGTCAAGGGCAAGGTGTTCTTTGACGGGAGCGCCTTGATCTCCTGTGATCTCTCCAAGGCATTTTTGCTGCAGCTGCACAGCTTCATTATGACCCGGCCTCCGCTAGGCAGCCTCCAACCAACATTGCCACCTTCAGAATATCATATCAGCCGCCTTCATCTGAAATCTATAGTGGCGGATTATGTTTGTGTGTGTGTGAGAGAGGGAGGAACAGAAGGCAGAAGGTGAGGAGACAGAAAGGAAGGGGAGTGCTTTGAAACCGGCGGTGGTTACATGCACGGAGTGACCCGGCTTTTGGTCGCACTCCAGTCGAGGTCTTATTGAGGTTAAGCTGTTTATGTGCAGCTTTGATAACCTGCAGCAGAATCCCCATGTTGCCACAAATAAACCAATTAAAAATATACTCCTTTCCACAGATAGAGCGGTCCACCAGCACAACAGCAGCGTTTTCAAAGTTTCTCCACTAACTTACAATTAAATAACTCATCAAACCCAACCCACGCGTCAGTATAAGTTCACTTTTTCAACATCATGTGTGTTAACAGATATTATTGCGGTGGATCTCAGTGTGGATGCTGTGTGTGGGGTCCTTGAAGGGCTCTCAGGGCGTCCTCAGCGAGGAAAGGCGCCTTTCACAAGCATTTCACTCTCACAACCATTTAAATACCAGAAATCTGACATCGGATTGCATCAGCAGCACTGATCCAACCTGTAAATATATCATTTTAATAATTATAAATATAGTTTTCTCATACATTTTTTTAAATAATTTTTGCTCATTCATAGGCAGCGTTTGCTCATATTCTGGTAATTGTTTTTAATTAAGTATTTTTTTTAATTAAGTCAAACATTTTTTATTAGTGTTTTTTTTTAATGTTCCAGTAATTTTTTTTTTGCTCATTTTTACTCCATGTTTTCGAAACACATCAAGTACATTTGCTCAGGTGTGATGCAGCATAGGTGAAGTGCTACAACAAGCAGATACAGTGTGGCAGTATGATAGTATACATTGCCATATAATGTATTGATAAAAATATTTTCTAATTTTGAAGTTAGTGAAGGGAATTTTTAAGGGGAGTTTCAAGGGGTGAAATATCACAGAAAAAATATCAGATATCATAAAGTGAAATTGATTAACATGGCAAAGTGGCTTTGCCGACAACGGACAGACATCACACCCCTTTTCTCAAAGAACTAGGCCGAATTTCATTCCTGTCCCTTGAGCTTGTGGCCGCTCATCTCCCGCCGCCACCTTCAAGTTTCAGAGCTGACACATTTCTCACTCAAACAAAAATTTACAATGAAGCTCCCAGCACCCAAAACACTAGCCGATAAACCAAATAAATTACTTTCGGTTTCCCTACCAAGGCAGAACAGGTGTGAAACTCGGGCTTCAAAACGCAGGTAATGGACTTCCCATCCGTTACAATACAAATTGTGCTGCAGGCTTGAGAGTTTGTCTCCAATTAACGCTCACACACTCGGCTCTGGCACGTCTGACGTTTCCCTCTTTCTAGATTCCTTGCAGACAGGCAGGCAGCTCTTAAGCTCGCTGACAGGTAGACAACATAAACAACAGCGGCAGCAACACCATCAACCTCACTCGGAAAAAGGCTTACATAAAATATTAATGCACGGTTACCGTTGTCGATGGAATTGGGAGGGAGGATTTGTTTTCGTGCCTGCCTGTTTCTCTGCGGATAGTGACAGACTTTTCAGGAAAGCAGCAAAAATGAGGCGTCTTGACCGGGTTGCTCGTCATAAAAGTGCGTGGGTTGCTCAAAAAGCACAATCTGCATAGTCAGAGGGTTTCTGATCGCTGGCTTCACAAAATTAAACTTGCAATCGGGGCTGACAAATGTGGCTATCAGCTGGCTTTTTTTTTTTTTTTTTTTTCAATCCAGTGTTTTCCAGTCCAGGTATGTTCACATAAAGGCGATGAGTTTTGTAACCAAAAAAAAAAAAAAAAGTTCAATTATTTACACAAATCCCACACAGCTATTAGGTAAAGTGGTAAGTCGATCAGGCCAAATTTTATTGATCCCTATTGGGAAATTAGCCCGCTGCAGCAGTAAATAAGAATAATTAAAATGTAAAATAATTAAACACTCAAAGACATAGACTTTCAGTGATTTTGGAGTTGTGTCGACACACGCTGCCAACAATTTCAGCATATTAATTAGACAATAGAACCGGTAAGCCTGGGAGAGAAATGGATTGCTAATATTTATGTTCCTCTCTCAAGAAGAACAAACTGCCATAATGAATAAATCTGAGGAATACGAAAGGCCAAGGCTAGAGAGGATTACCAGAGCAAAACTGCAGACTGTATAAAGTAAACAGGCTTATCTCTGTCATTAAGGCACAGTGTGCATGCTTTCTATTGATGCACTATTGTGACAAAGTTTTTTTTATTTATTGATTGATTTTATTATTATAATTATTATTCACAAACTCCAGTATGGAGTATAAGTGCGTAAAATAATTTCAGGGCACTCAATATGCAATAGTAAACTGCAATCATTAATAACTATAGTCAGCCTGCTATTAATAGAAACTCTCTTAAAGCACTGTCTGCTGCATCATCAAGGAAACAACAACTGCTCCCTCTTTCTTATCATCTTCTGTCCCTTTTCCTCCAGAAATTTCCCCGGCCCGGCCTCCTGGGCCTCATTACCAGCTGGGCGTGTGCACACATATGTGCTTAAAATGTGTGTATGATCATTTCTGTGCGAAATGTGGTATTTATCTTTTTGTACTTGTGCTTTTTTTGTACTTGAGATTTTTGTACTTGAGATTGTGTGTGCATGTAAGCACAGCTCTGGCCATGCGCCTCATGAAGGGTGTTATATCTATGTGTATAGTAGCAGTCAGAAGTTTGGACACACCTTCTTATTCAGTGGTTTTTCTTTATTTTTTTTTATTATTAAAACATGTTCTGATTTGCTTAACACTTTTTTCTTTTCTACATAATCCTACATGTTCTTTCATAGTTTTGATATATTTAGCATTAATCTCAAGTACAATGTAGAAAATAATAAAAATAAAGAAAAAACACTGAATTAGAGGATGTGTCCAAGCTTTTGACTGGTGCTGTATTTATAGATTTATAGATATAGATGGGTCATTCCGTGTCAGCGAGATTAGGGGAGGTCAGTTGCTTGACCACCTCAGGATCTCTTGAAACTGTGTAGGAATGATCTTTGGCATCTGAAACTGACATCTGCTGGGTTTTTTTTTAGCTGAAATTCCAACATTTTCAGAATTTTTCACCCAGTGGAAATTTTCAGTAAATCACTCGCGAGTTGGAAATTCAGCGAGACGCCCCTTTCAGATATCCATATCTCTAGAAGTGTACGTCCTAGAGTCATATGTATATGGCCTAGAATGCAGCAAATCCTGGCAATCAAGCCTCAAGTTTTTGCAAATAAAGTGGATTTATATCTCTAATACATAGGATCTATTTGATCAATGTTATTGTGAGACTAATATCTGAAAATGAAATGCTCTTTGGGAGGCCAAAGCAAGGCCCCAGGTTTGGTTTGGTGGCCTCAGCTGAACATCACCATCATCGGTCCTTTCTTAAAAAAAAAAAAGGTTTGGAAAAAAGGAAGAAATGTTGGAATATGAAGGGCGACAGTAAGAAGTGCCTTGCTGTGTATCGACAGTGTCAGCGCCGCTGGAGGGGGCAGAGGGACACCGGAGCTCTCTCCTCTGATGAATGTCTCACCGCGATAATGGGAAAACCTAATTAGTGTCATTGTGCCAGAAAAAGAGAGTGCCTCCGACATCACATTAGAGGAAGATGAGATGCTGAGTATCCCAAATGCGTCTTTAGTTTTGGCCTGAATAAACTTAGTCATGCTTTTAACATTTCCCACTTATCATTTGGTTTGACTGAAAAAAAAAATGCATAACAGTCTGAAGAACAGACCTGACAAGTGTTTTATTCTCACTCTCCGGCTCCGGGTAGCAGACAATTGGCGCGACCGGAGGTGAAAAGTCGGCTGAGGAGTACGTCGGTGCACCATAATGCAGCGTTTTGCATTACAATCGCAAGCCCATTTCTAAGCCTGTGACAGCTGAATTGTTTTACACCTTAAATTTGTTGCAATTATTCGATAACACTTAAAGTAAGAGCCCACAGTGACACTTCTTTTGCAAATTGTCAAACCTTTCCTTTTTTTTTTTTTTCCTTTTTTGGTGAATTAGATTCGTTTTTATTCTCATGCAACAAGTTGGATTCAAGCCCTGATTGGTGCATTGGTTGCTGTTCTCCTTTGCTTTCCTTGAGTGTGTTTAACATTACCTTAGCCTTGCAAACAAGTTATCTCTGTGGCTAATGCTAGGTTAATGCTACCCGAGCCTTCCTTACCTGAATAACCAAAACTTCAGGTGAATATATTCCTCAGTTCGATGTGGTTTACTAGACCATAAAGCTTCTCAATCAGCTAGCATTAGTCAGCTTCATTTTAGATGTTTTAATGGAGCCAAATAACTCTTATCTCTGTCTTTGTTGGGAGACTTGTACATCAGACACTTTATTGTTAGAATATGTGCTGTAAATGAGTACCTTTTGAGTTTCTGTCCAACGTGATTAATAGTCAAATCTAATAGCCAGGTCCAGCTTTGACTGGGCCTCCACAAAAACCTGGGAGAAGCATTATGTTGTCGTCATGCCTCTGGATTCCTGCAACAGAAGTCTTGAAGCTGTGTTATTAATTTTTTCAATCGCTGACGGTCACTGCAATCAGAAGGTGAAAAGCGTTAAAAGGGCATAATTAAAACCTTTCCGGCATCTTATCAGCCTCATGCCGTGTGCTCCTCGGGTTTTCGGACGGCGACACGTTATAATTTTTTTTTTTGTCCCTGTAATGTAATTACTTATATGGTGCAGATTGTCACCTTTAATTTGATTTTAATCCGTATTGGATTAAGTTAATGAGTTTCCTCTTTCCAGGATTCTAAATGTTTCAGCCAATTAAAATTAGAGTCAATAAAGCAGCCAAAAAAAAAAAATAATAATAATAATAAAATCTATATTTGCTATGGCTACTAAAAGTCTTAACACCACCATGTAACTGGCATCATTTGTCAGATGCCCTCGCACGATGTTGTACCTGACGACTCAGTTTTGACTTCAGTCGGCTCAGATTTATTCTCACGTCCGGATTAGAAACATGGCCGGGGTGACAAAGAGCAAGTGTGAGTCATCGGTCCATATTGAGCTCATCGCACTCCTGTTAAAAAGCCTCACAGTGGAAATGTAGGCAGATCAGACTCCTCATGACTGCTAATTTGGTAACTCAACAGTGCAGGGATTTAATGAATCTAATCACATGTGATGGACTTGATTTGCATGGACCATCGGTAGTTTAGGCGATTCTGATTATTCAAGGCTGCAGGTAACCAGCGAGCCTGTGGAATCCATACCGTCCTCTCCAAAACTTCTGCGCCGGCACGATTCTTTTGTTTTGATCACGCTGCAGTCCTTTGGAGAAGCTTGGTGGGTGGCAAACATCAGAGCGAGTCATTTTGTTTCTACCCCCTGGGTGGTACTTTCTCACAAATGCGATCACACTGTGCCGATTGCATTTACACCTGACTGACTCCGGCTGAGATCTGATTGAAATGTGAGTCAGACTACCTTTTTGAACGTGGTCTGGCAGATCCAATTACATCCCGGTCGCAAAGTGTCGCTGTGTGTGTTTACAGCTCGGATTAATGTGTCTTTGCTCATCCGCATAAGATAACCAGATCACATCTTAATAGCACGTAAATGGGGTCTTTGTTGGAAACGCTCAGATTTGACCACCATCACTTTTTAGAACTGTGATTTATCTCAGTGTGTTATTTATTTGACTTTTGACTCATCACTGTTGTAGTCTAAAACACATTGTTACTGTGTTTGAGAAGTCCTATATAAATAATACTTATAATAATGTTTCTTTTTCTTCTTTTTCTGCTTCATGTTCTTCTTCTTTTGTCTGCTTTTGTGTCTCATAATCCAGCTGTAATTCCTTGGCAAAATAAGCCTCAGTCGTATCTTCCCCCATTTTCAGTCTTCTATGGGATTATTCGTAAAATGTGATTGGCTCTCATGACTTAAGACAGAATGATAATGGTCCTAAAATGGTTCTTTAAAAAACAACTGCGTGGTTCCATGTAGAACTACTATAGGACCACTTTATTTTGTTGATGGTTTCTCATTTGAAAACAAGATATTTGTGAAGCGTTCTTCATTAAACCAAGATGAATTTGAGAACTTTGAGTGCTTTCGGGGTTAACGTTCCTAGAAGAGCCATTTCTGGTTCCTTTAAGAACTTTCTGATGGGTTGTTGAAGCACCTTTTAGGAGCCATTTAAAGATGGTTCTTTGAAGAATCGTGGTCTTACAGGTTCTTTGTGGAATCGGACATAGTTCTACTATTTTTCCACCAGTTGCCACTTTTATTTTTTGCTTGAACAATTCAGAATTAACTGCTGTTTTCATGGACATTCTCTCTTCTTTGAGGAAACAATAACTGGTTCCTCTGAGAACTGTAATTATGGTTCTTTGAGGCATCTTTGAACCATGTAAAGAAATGGTTCTTTAAAAAATCAGGGTCTGAATTATTCTTTTTTTGTTTTTGTTTTAACCAGAAAAGGTTATTTTATGGCATTGCTCTGAAGAACCATTTTCGGTTGCAGTTCGCTGTGTAGTCGACAGCTCCAGGATTTTATCTCTGTGAAAAATTTTTCACCAGGGATGCTGCTCACCATCCGCTGTAAATCATTCCCTTTTCCTCTCTGCGCTTTGTTCTCTTCACGCCTCTCGTAGGTCAGCAGTAAATTTTGCCGTCAATTCTGATTCTTAAACATCTTTTTGTAACGACGCCAACGTGTCAAGTCGCTGTAATTTTTCATTTATTGCCTCAAGGACTTCCATCGTGTTTGAAGTCATCCGTGGAGGCAGAAGATGAGCAGGTAAATTATCTGGGCTGTTGTCCAGGTGCCATGTCATGTGTTTATCTGGCTGGCTGGAGGACTTCATTCTTGGATATTAACCTCTTCTTCAAGTCATCGGCCCAGTATTGGTCTGTTCTCCGCAAACACCGGCTGGCTCTTTGCAGTAAACTTCAAATTTGTTCAACCAAACTTGATATGACAAGATTTTGAATTCATCCGTTGTTGTCACTCAGAATTAGCCTGATCCTCTTACCGACTTTTCTGCAGAGCTTTGTCCGTGACCTGCTAGGCACGAGGGGCTCCTTGTTGTTTCTGTATGTGCACATAACGCACAGAAAAAGTGAGCGATGAGTACTCGTGTTGTTTTGGCATTTCTGCTTTATTTGACAGTGACAGTAGAGAGAGAGAGAGAGAGAGAGACAGAGAGAGAGAGAGAGAGAGGAATGGTGGAGGAAAGAGAGGCGTTGACATGCAGCAAATGGCCTGAGGTCGGATTCGAACCCAGGACTCAGCCTTAATACGTGGTACACATACACATTTACACGGTCACTGGTAAAGAAGATTAATTTGAGCTCTTGAGCACGAGCACACACACACACACACACACTTGTTCTCTTGGTGCAGTCAGGGAAAGTTGCTCTTGAAGCTCCTTTACCAGCGGGTGGTTTGACCATTGAGGGCTGACTGGGGCTTGAGAGGGAGAGGAGGAAGTGGCAGTCTTTAACCTCCCTCTGAAACTGAATCCCTTACGCTGAGCCCCCTTCCAGTTCCTCACATTTTCCCCTGCCATTAAGAGCAATTTCCACTTTTAGTCCTCATTGTGCAGAAGTGGATCGTTTCTAAAAACTCAACAAAACAAAAAACTTTCCCAAGACCTTTTTCTGCAGTGTTATAGATTATTATAAGGAGTTGATGAACGGTCTTGCCAGAAGCTTCGTTTTGTGTCCGTGTTTTTTCATACACACCTCATGTTGTGCCTGAAATTATATCCAAGCCGCGAGTTTTCAGCATGATTTCAACATGAGTTACTTGCATTGCTTTTTCCTTTTCTTCAATTATTGTAATACTTGGGAAAAAGGTAATAGGATAAAATTGAACGGTATTGGCTCGGTTGGCTGCTGTAGGGTGTGTATTGTGCAACTGCAACATTCAAGGTTTGAAATTGCCGTGCTCGTGCATGAGATGTGCACAAATACGCTGATGGCACAATGCGCCAGAGCTGAAATCATTTGCGAGATTCTGCTTTTGTAGCTGCAATGGAACCCATCTCCCTGCAGACAGGTACCGAGGTGGCAAACTCGTGGAAGTTGTCGTCAAAAACGGCATCATGGTTTATTCTCGCCTTCCTTCTTGAGCTGAACTCGCACCAGCTGTTCCCAGAATCCCTGTCAGATTTCAGTCTCGACGAGTCTTGGACCGCTTCACACTGCGCGAGCCTGACCGGACGCCGTCCAACAAAATGAAACGTGTTTAAAATGATCCTGTCAAACAAGAGACCAGAGTCTTGAACCTTCTCACGCCACATAGTAATCCACGCCAACTGCCAGGATTAAGTCATATCCATCATAGTCATACTCTATCATTTCCTATCGTGCTGCTTCTGTAATCATATAGAAGCAGCATGAGTAAGGCCAGTCACTGCTCTCACCGCTTTTTGTGTGAACAGGATCCTTTACAAGAAGTACCTGGGTGAGATCATATGCATACTTGACAGGAGTGACAGCAGGAGCCTGAACAGGCTGTGGCTTGAGTAGACAAGTCTTTCCTCCCTGTCACACTCGGCTGTAAGTTTTCCAAGCAGCTCTTAATGCTGCACCACGTAGTCCAGGACACCAAGGCCACATTTACACTACACGGTTCAAGTGACTCGATTCCGATTTTTTTTCTCCTGTGTGGCTGAGTTTGGATATGCATCATGACCGTGTAAGCAGAAAAGAAGCACGTGGAATCAGATCCGAGTCAGGCCTTGCTCATAGGTGGATGAAAAACAGACTTCAGTCTTTCCTCGCACCAGTATACAAGCACCATCATAAAGACATCCACATTCATTTCCCTAAAAGCAGCATCACCGTTGTGTTTCGAAGACGTGAAATTAGGAGTGAAATGCTCCTGCCACTGCAACATCGTCCCTGGGGAAACATCGAGGATTTAGGTCCATGCTGTCCATGCTGTGTGAACTTCATATTTAAAGATCAAGGTATTTTGATTATATTTTGATGGTACATTGTGAAATCATTGGCACCCCCCTGATGATTTGCAAAAGATCTTGTTGCCGTGTAAAATGTGGGTAAATTGTCATGAACGGGTCTTTCAAAAATCACTGGGATGGTCCTTTAAGCTCGATAAACAACCATGAAAATGAAAAACTTTACTGAGGCACCAACTTTCACTGTAGGTCAATTCAAGCGAAGCCGATTAGAATGAAAATTAAGTCCTACGCTTTCAGACTTTCTGCCATCATTGCCAAAATAGCAGCCAATCCCACAGCTTCCTGGTCATCCGTAGCTGTAATTTGATTGGCTATCCCCGACTCATTGTTTTATGCATTCTATATAAATCATCGGAGCCATATAGGACATGCAAGGCTTGGCTAATTAGTTACCATAAATCTGACAATACTAGACATAATTGCACATTGTTGAGGGGTCAGCTGACTTCAAAGGGGCTGTCAGTCACTGGCCGACGCCTAATGGCTCCAGCGTGGCTTTGCTGTTAGTGTATCTTTAAGTCTGCTGGCCAGTAACCTCGGGGGGAGATCGAACTTTTAGAGAAAGAGCGCATTGCAGTCATTTATAAAACCTTCCTTCAATTCAGCACTACATGTTTGTGTACGCACTGCAGTAGAAAACTCTTTGCATTACAAAAGGACTTAAAAACTGTGTGTACAATATGTTTTTTTTTTTTTTTTTTTTTTTTTTTTTTTAGTGGCATTAATCACAATCACCCTTAAATTGCCTGCACTTGAACGAGCTTTTCGCCTCTACTCCATCTCCCACAAATGGCCATAAATTGTTATTCAAGTGGCCCATATTCATGTTTTGCATTTGTTTATTTATTTTTTTTCTTTCAGTTATGTCATTTGTTCTCAATTCAAAAAAGGTAAATACACTGGCACCTATAAAATTGTAAGCATTATAAAATCAAACATGAAAGAAGAGCTATTGTAAAATTGATTATTTTGGGTGTCTTGAAGGATTCAGACTCCAGCTGAGATCTGATTTGACAGTATTCACACGGCTGGTACAGTGCCATTCAGAACAGTAAGTTATCATGTTGTTAAAACAGGTAATATCTGGTTATAACCTGCATGTCCAAACTGTGGCACAGCCTGTTTTAGGAAATATGACCAGCAAACTCACACTGGCAAACAACTTGACTTCGTCTGCATTGTGAGACGGTCATTTTATCATTAAAATAAATACCAATTAAATAATTTTGTTATGAATAATTGTCCATGTTGTTGGGACTTCAGTATCATTTCTGGATTCATAGTGAGAAAACGGTGTGTGGTCGTATTACCTCATAATTAAGAGGCAGAACTTACAGACAGATGCTTTGTTTTCCACCAAATTTGATAAAAGGTTGGTCGTGAGGCAAGACGTGTCATGCCAGAAAAACACAGCATTTTGACACAAGGTATGTCCTGGACTAAAGAACAGCAAAGTACGGCCACGGCCACTTCAGCTTTTTTTTTTTTTTTTTTTTTTTTTTTTTGCGTTTTGTTGTAATGATTATTTATTTATAATAAAATGTGCTAGAACACAGATAGCTAACTCCACATTGTACAATGGCATGTTCGCAGATAGTGGCGATTATTTTGATCCACTTCACATGAGTCTAACAGGTCGTTATGACAGGCTAGAGAAAGATATAATTGACTTTTTATCTACATTTGTTTTATGCATGTGTGTTATTTTGTGTAGCTTTAGGTACATTTTCATGTCAAGTTGAAATGCTGTGAATTTCAGCCTGTGCTGTAATTGCCATGCAACTTGCCACCATAGTAATAAAATCATTTCCAGATGCACAGCAAAAATTTCTAATCAAGCAAAGCACGGCAAAGACACAATTTGTAATGGGATGGAAGCATGGGGACAAAAGTCATCTCCCTTTTTTTTTTTTTTTTTTTTTTTTTTTTTACCCACAGTTTCAGTTCAACCCAGAATAGTTTTAATTGCATGACAGAAATAAATATTTGTCTCACTAAAATATGTAAAGGACTTGCATAAGTACAGAAAATACAGCAGATATAATGATGAAATCAAATAGTACAACTGCGTGACGTGACGTGACATGATGACAAAAATACGATACAGCAAACAACAAAAGGATACTCATATTAATAGATCAAATGGAGTTTATATAATTATTCACTGGTGGCCGAAACTGTTACATATACAGTTGAAATGCATGAATCAAAATATGTAAAAAAAAAAGAAAAAAAGCATTAATGCAATATAACAGAGCAGTGGTCGTACCTGTAGCAGCAGAATCTACTGAGACAATATGAGATTTGTGCATTATTAAAAAAGCAAGGGAATTCTAATAAATGTAAAATAGCAATGTACATGCAAAATGAGAGGAATATGAGAGTATGAGAACAGGCTTTTTTTTCCCTCTTTCTTTATTCAAATAAGTTGTTTCAGACGGGGGGGGGGAAGCATGAGGCCGGAGGCGCCCGGTCTTAACGTGGTCTTAACAATTACACTGTGATTTGGAAGCCTGGACTTCACCTGGAGTGGGGAGGAGGTGGGTTGTAAGAATGTAATTACCCCTGCCCCACCCCATCTCACCCACTCTGACACCCAATAATAAAACTTTGATGGGCTCCTCTCAAAAAGTAGCGCCAGCCACTAATCACAATTGATTGCAGCCACTTAGGCGAGGCACACTCATCATCTCCCGCTCTCTCTCAGGATGGGAGCCATCCTCGACCGAGGCTGGGAGAAAACTATTCAAATGAAATGCAGAGAAAGAATGAGGAAGATAGATCAAGAGAGGGAGAAAAGAAATAGCGAGATGAATTAAAATCATGGAGGCAGTAGAGGAGAAAAAAAAAAAAGAAAGAGGAGAAAAAAGCCATTAGAGGGCCTTGGAAGTTTTATTTGTCCCAGTCCTCTTATGCTTTGTTTTAAAGTTTATTTTCCCCACCAGTCTCATCCCCTCTTGCCTTTTGTGTTTACCGTCAGCTACATTTCAATGCAGAGGCTGCCGCTACTTGATGGATTTCATAGCTTGTGTTTGCACAGCCCTTTCGAGACTCATAACCTCTTTTTCTTCCCTCTCCCGCGGTGGTATCTGAATGAACCTTTTGGCTATTTACGATAACATGAAAATAAGCAATGTATATTCAGCACCACTTAAGTTGACCATCTCTTGCCGGCTGAACGGAGAACATAAGACGAGAGAAAATGCCGCTGTCCACACATCAATCTGAACTCGGCAAATTAATCATGAAGTATACCCCTCTCAGCCTCGGCCGTGGCTTCGTACAGTTTTCCAATATGTTTATTGGAAATGCTTTATTCATGAGCTTACTTGGCTGTGCAGTCAGGTTAATAACCAAACAATAGAAATGGGGCTTCACTGTAACCTAAATGTTCTGCAAAACACTTTTTTTTTTTTTTTATTCTCAACATTTTTGCCACCAAAGACAGAGGTTCTCCTTCTGTGAGGAAAATGTATTCCACTGATAAGATTCCTCATTTGCTCCATCAATTTCAGGACCGCTCCCAAAACTATATTTTGGCAGTCTGTAAGTTTAGGGTAACGCCCTAAACCCTTATTATTTCCCCTTAACTACAAAGTCAGAGAAAACATTTATTTCCCATAATGTGCATCAATGTCATGTGCATATTGTGTATCTGCTGGTTTGTAGTGCTTCACTAAAGTGGCATCACACTGATTTTGAGTGAAATATTCAAGCCAAAGCCACCGTCACAGAACTTGAATGGAGTAGAATAGACTTTGCCATTCAAATGCATACATGAAACATACCAGGCATCTGTTTTTTATATGTATCATTGCCATGACAGGTCGCAGTGGAAAGGCGTCTTGTGTGTCCCTTAGCCCTTTAAAGTTAATAAACAACTTTCCTCTCCACCAAAGTTCAGCTAAACTACCACCGTTTGCAGCAGTTAAGGGGTTTTATCAAGTCAAAGCGAGGCCATGTGTGCCGGTTTGCAGATGCTGAGCGGAGGAGCCGACAGAAGGCGCTCAGGCTTTGCTGATGTTATGCTAACCTCAGATTTCAGCTGCGTTTTGTTCGGTGTCTCAGCGCTCCTGTTAGACAGCAGGACTCTCAGTCAAATGTTCGCCTCTTTTAGTGATTTCTGCTTCCAGGCTGCAGCCACAGATCAAGATATCTGCACATCTCTCAAGCAAATGCAATGGGGCTGTGCAGAGACACCCGCTGTTTGTATTTGTATTTGTTTCAGGACAAAATAATTCGGATTTGCATTCTGGAAAGAAAAAAAAACAGGTATAGCTTAAACTAAACTGATCTAAACTATTTTTTTGTAATCATTGGATTATAACCACAAAGAAAACAACAACAACAACAAAAAAAACCCCTGAAATTCCTGCTTATTAAAACTACATAGATTTGGGAAACTCATTCTAACAGCTATGTATTCTGCAAATGGAAAGAAACATAATATTATTCTCATTTTTTTATGCACCAAGACTGTTATTGTGTATTTTTTCTCCATCCGCTATGCGTTTCAGATGTAGTTTCTGGGTTTTAGCTGCTTCATGTTGAAGGACTAGATGTCAAAAACAGCCCAAGTAGCGTTATCTTTCGTAAGGAAACTCAATTTGTGAAGAAATTACGTGTGTTATTTAAAGCTGTGCTTAAAGAAAAATGTTCAGGAGGGTAATTTAAGCGTTAGACAGCCATTATTCATTAGTTGATGTTGTGGAGTAACACATAAGTAATGTAACAAGTAGTATAACAAATTACTTTCCACAGGGAATAACTAAGTAATGCAGTGCTTTTTTTTAAAGCAAAAAGTACTGTGTAATACATTAACTTTTTTTTTTTTTTTTTTTTTTTTAAAGAAACAACCCCAACACGGCTGGTCACCATAGCAAAGAACTATAATTGCAATTTTATTCTGCACCAGCCAAACAGATCAATGACTGTCGACTCCTTTCAAGTTCTGTGGCCGTGGCCATTGGTTTATTTGCTTTATGGATGTAGCGTTACATCAAACAGAAAATATCTACATGTTTTGTGTCTCGCAGCTAGCTGCCACTCATTGATCATTCTTTTTATGATGCCGATGTGATGTGTTGTTGTGACTTTTAGTTGGTAATAAGTTTTCTCTTTAATTTATTTATCCTGTAAGCTGTGACCTTAGCAAGGCACCCATCAAATAAAGTGTATTATTATTATCATTTTACTATATATGTATTTCCCTTTAGGCTAATTCAGCAGGACATAGTTGGTGTCCTCAGAAACCTTGGGATCTCCACTAGAATATTACATTTTGCATTTATGAAATGTGTGATGATAACAAATTTCCCCGCAAAATTAATCTTTTGGCATTTTGTAACAGCCAAAATTGGCTCATGTAAATAGGGCATTGGTGACATGGAAACAGGCAGGAATGCACGCTCAAAGAGACCAAAGCCATGCATCATAATGCAGTCTAGAAATACGGGCCTGTACAAATTAATTGCCGTCTGAATTAGGTGGTATTTGCCATTCTTCCCATTGTCTGCCTCATCATTGCAAATCCCCAGTACCATTGTTGACTTGCTCTTCTGGGGCCTCATTTATAAAACAGTCTCTGTTGGTGTGTGCGGTCTCCAGTGAAAGGTCATGTACATATTAAAGAGGAAGTGTGCGGAAAAACATAATCTGATTCATAAAACCGCGGTTTGCCTTGCGTCATGCAAGTTTCCCTTTATAAATCCCAATCAACAAGCCTCATGTTTCCCACTTATAAGTCAGCACACAATTAGCCACAAATGCTTAATGAAACACCCTCCATAAATACTGATGTGCTTGTCATCCTATTCTCTTTTTTGTGAAAATGGCAAATCTCAAATAAAAACTAAAACTAAGAATTTGATGATCATTAACATGTATCATCAAGGATACATTTAGCTGAGAGACAACATTACCAGCAGCTGTTAATGCTTGACAATTAAAGAACTGATATTAAAGTTGACGCTGAGAGGTCAACTGCGGCGCAGAGTGCGGTGCCCCTGGCCAGGCCCAGAGCCACAACACAACATCTTATCAGTTCTCAACTTAGTGTGACTCATTTTACTCTTACTGATGTACACTGTCACCATAGCAACTAACCGCAATCTCCATTTTGTTCAGTACCAGCCAAATAACCGTCGCAAACAGGTCAGTGACCGGTCTACTCCATCCAGTTTCTGTGGGGAAGCTGTAATCAGAGGGGAGGGAAATGATACTTGGATGCCGATTTAATATGTACTGTGATTCTATATGTATTGCAATTCAGCATTATGATATTGTGTGATTTTGAATTACATTTTCTTTTAAAACACCCAAAACAAATTTCCAAAGACAGTTATCATGAGTGCATTTCTTGCAGGTCTAAAGATAAAAAAAAAACAGTGAGCAACACCATGGTACTTTTGCACGTTGGTCGTATTCTAGCACTCATGTCCAGCTCATCTTTACCCTCTAAATGATTAAAGCCGGGGTTCTTCCAGACTTTTGATATAAAGTCTTCATCTTCATCTACATCTTCGTTTTCTGCTGCTTATCCGGGACCAGGTCGTGGTGGCAGCAGCTGAGGAGGTCAGCCCAGATGGTGTTTTCCAGGGCCACGTCCACCAGCTCGTCCAGGCCGTTATTGCAAATAAGAGTCTGCTCTTAATTAACCTGCCTAGTTAAATAAAGGTTGTAAGTAAGTAAGTAAGCTCCTCCTTTGGGATCCCAAAGCGTTCCCAGGCCAGCTGCTGAGACATAATCCCCCCCTCCTGACCCAGGAGGTGTCCTGAGTGGATGCCTGAACCACCTCAACTGACTCAGTGTGGAGGAGCAGTGGCTTTACACCGGTTTTTCGAGCTCCTCAAACTAATCCTAGGGGTGCACTTGGCCGTTCTGCAAAGGAAAATCATTTCCGACACTTGTATCTGCGATCTTATTCTTTCGGTCATGAACCAGAGCGTGTGACCATCGATGAGGGTTGGAACAAAGACTGACCAGTAAATCGAGATCTTTGCCTTCTGATTTAAAGTCTTTGAGCCTTTAATTCCTGTGATCACAGGACTGATTCCCACGATGTTACGACACAGACTCGGAAGTAAATATTTGTTTGAACAGCTCGCACTGCCATCGGTTGCATTCCAAGTGGCAGCATTTTTTCCACTTTGATTAAAACAAATTATGTCCAAAGTAAGGACAAACTAATGATTCAGGATCAGCTTGGCGATATAAAAATAATCAGACAAAAAATCCCCCTATCCCTAGTAATTAGTGTCATTGTGCCAAAGAAAAATAGTAACGCCAATATGGCAGAGGACAGTCCGTCTGCTGTGGCTGACGCAGGTTTCCTGAACGAGCCTTTTGTTTTTGGTGTGACTCAAAACAGGATGAAAGCAACAAATGACTGAGGCCTTGATGTTCCTGTAGAATATTATTATTGATATAATTTGATGTGGAGCATAAAGAATTGATTGAAATGTCATAAGGGCATTTTACTTGACTTCACTGCTTTGCCATAGAAGTCTCCATTTCAAATTTTCCATGGACACACAGACTCTCCCATCGAGTGTTTTTTATATAATTATCAGCTTTTGAGTGGAAAGCTGAATACACATCTTTCAAGCCCCAATTTATGAAGCCACTGGTGCTTTCTTACTATTCTATTGGGAGCTGGGCAGAGTCCCAACTGCATTTCAGTGAGTAGTGTGCATTTACCGTAGTCATACTCACACAGTGGCATATGGCATATTTGGCACATAGGATAATTGGGATCAAGTAGTTACAGCTGAGCTTACTGTATTTTAGCAGTAAAAGCAGCTTGGTCAGAGAAAATCCATGACAACTGTCACTGTTTGCACTCTTTGGAGCATGAAAATAGGAGCCAAAAGAGGGCACGCTGAACAAGTTGCACCGTGAATTATGATTGTTCTAGAAAAAATAACCATAAAAACAAATTTCCACACACTTAGCATCGCGATAACAACAGCTTCTTCCAGGTAGAAAACTGGTGAATTGTGATCATTATTCACCTGTAATCAAGTTCAAAAAAACAATGGTCTGCAAAATTTGACTTGTTTGATGCGATTATTTTGTTCCATTTTAGCTAGTGTCTTTGATAAGCCAAAATCTACACAGAAGTGCCATCTTGGTCCCAGTCGGGCTAGTTTAATGTCAGTAGTGTTTTTCTCAGATGGAATTCTTAAAAATCACCATTCTTTACTGATACCTGATGCCAACACATCCTCATTCCCAGGTCATGAAATGCTGCAGCTTGGTCACGACCTTTCACATTTGGCATCGACACATCACGATGAGACTCATTGGGCTCTCTCGCATTGAGTCATGTAGTTAAGTTTTGGGAAAGTTTAGGTGTAGGCAACAAAACAGAAACTGGAAACGGTCCTGTGGCTTATACAACCACCATCCACCACGACCACCTGCCTTGGCAGACTTTCTCGTTCTTTACACCACGTCACCGGCCCCCACGTTTCATTCTGATGCCAAACGGCGCCTTTGGCTTCCAGACGGTGCCTTTTTCGTTGGTATCAGACACCGAAGAGTACCTTTGGTCTCATTATGAGACTCAGAGGGGCATGACCAAGCTGTGATATTTGACACCCTGTGAATGAGAGCGGCCTGCCACCCCAGGAAAAAAGGATTTCACCATTTTCTTGTGAGTTGAAATTATATCTCAGCTGTCACTTGTTCTTTCGCTCCACGCCATTGAGCTTAAAGGCACATGATGCCAAGACTTTCCTCCTGGAAATCACTGAAAACAAACATTTCAATTTGGTACATTTGGAATAAAGCAAATGCAGAAAGACCTTCCGAAACGATGGACAGTTTGACTTTGACTGTGTCAGGTGTTCTGGAAAAAAAAAAAAAAAAACAATTTGCAGTGTTAGTGCTGTATCCCCTCTGCGTTTTTAATCAGTTTTATCACCTTATGCTGTAAAAATGAGAGATCAGATAATGTACAGCGTTTACAGCATTTCAGAGTCACTGCAGACCTTGTTTAGCCAAAGACTTTGCTTTCTTACCTCAGTATCAGCTGCCGTTGTCAGGCATCTCCGATGGCCTTCACATGCTATCAGATAAAAGAGAATGAGAAACGAGGCAAAAAACAGGAATGCAGCTATAGGTCATCCTCCAGTCACACCTCCCTCAGATAGTCCCCTATACATGCTCAGCAGAATGTCATTTGATAAATAGAGAAATATCAACAAGAGGTCAGGAGAATATCAGCAGCCATAAATTATATTTCAGCAACATACTGACAAATCTAGTGACACTCTGTTGTGTGTGTTTGCTGTATTTTATTAAACATGTAAGCCTAGTTGTTGACACCTGCTGTGTTATAATGAAACCCACCAGAGTTCTGGGCAAAATACACCAACTTGGTTAAGGTTAGGGTTCTGGCTGGCTGAGAGCTTATATCGAGCCAGTTTTAAAGAACGGGCTACAGTCCAGCAAACTGTATGACCAATCACAGCACTGGTGTCCCCAAAACTCTGGTGGGATCCATAATAACGATTCATAGACATTTGGTGGAAATGTAATCTATAGTTTATAGATATTCTGCTGAACTCTTGTTGACATTTAACCTGTATATCAGTTAACATTCTGTTGACTAAGGAACGATCCATAGAAGGTGTTACCCATCCTCCTTGATTTCCCATGTCCAAAATGATGGAGTGCTGTGAGATATGTAATCTGGAATGCTTTGACATAGGAAGCAAAGAGCTATCTGCAGAATTATCTGGCTCCTTTCTCTTTGCCGTTAATGTATTATTTTTTTCTGAAATTTACTACTGCGTTCAGCCCCACTGTGCAGGCCGGGCTGTTTTCCATTGTCTGTCCTTGTAGCTCTATGTGCATTTTCATCCCCAACCCCTGTCATGGGGAGTTATGTCCTTTAATTCTTGCTTGCCACACTGCTGGACCTCAACTCATGTTTTTCTCTCATGTTTTTTGTCCTCACTGCTCTCCTTTTTTTATTGGCTATTCCTTTGCCAGTGTCGCTTCCCAACTGTTTCAATGTTTGGAGAAATCCATAGGACTATCCAGAGGAAATTAAAGCCTCGATATGACAAGCAGCAAGCATATTCACTGTGATTTCTCTAGTGCCTGGCTTTTAAAGGCTTTCCAGAGATCCAGAGAGAGCAGACTGTTGGGCACCAGTACCACCATAAGGCATCTGGTGACAGGCTTTGTGCATACTGCTGCATTCCTCCAAAAATGAGTGTATATGTTGGGGTGTCATCAAATTGTTTGGGATTGCCTTCAGCCTACATGGTAAATGGGCAAAAGTTGGTTTCCACATTGTGGATACTGTTATTGATTGCACTCTATAATAGCACTGTGCGATACTGCAGGGATTGCAGTGTGGCAGCGGGGAGATTTTAGCAGGGATTTTCAAAAACTTTCTGCAACGCAAGCTGAGAAAATGTGGTCTCACCATGGGACTCAGGCCATTACTCTTACCATGTGTAACCCAATCTGTGACCCATTTTGGATCTCGACCCATCATTTGAGACATATTCTTGTACAGGATTCAAGAAAGGGCCTGAAGCCATTTTTCACCATGAAAAAAAAAAAAATGAGCTGATACATTCAATCTTCTGTCAAAAATGAGTTCACCCTTGTAGATGTTTGTTGTTTACCCATTAGTCCTGATCTAGTAAGTTGTATGGAGACCTGACATTTCAGCACAAAAAAAAAAAAAAAAAAAAAACTGTGTCAGTGTGTTTTATCATAGAACATAATTCATTTACCCTTAGGTGATGTGTGTGAGGCACAGATGGACGCAACAACTGTATACACTCCTAACTACCAGCAGAAGAACGACTCGCAGTGCCGTACAGGTGTGGCATGGCGGAGGAGGCAGAGCGGTTGTCTGGTAATAGGAGGGTTCCCGGTTCGATCCCCGGCTCCTCCCGAGAGTGTGTCAAAGTGTCCTTGAGCAAGGTGTTGAACCCCTGATGCGAAATGCTGTCTCTTTTACTTGCACAAGCTGCATACAATTGAAAAAATTATTATTCATAATGTTTGGTAGGTTACAAATGCTCTTCATCAGGGGACCGCAAGCACTGCGGTTACTAAAATAATATTGTTTTGTTTGGATTGTTCTTGATTGTCTTTTCTCTTGAAATAATCTCTATGTCAGAAACCACAAGTCTTAGACAAACTAAATTTGGTGGAACAGTTACAAATCTGTCTCTCTAGCTACCTGTCTACCTGTCTGTCTATCTGTCGATCTATCTATCCACAAATCTCCCAATGTTGAATGAATTGTTCGTTTAAGTAGTTTAAATGGCTAACACAAAGGTAATGAACAATGCAGCTAAAAAAAATAAATAAACGAAATAAATGAATAAAGAAAGAAATACATTTTTAACTAAGTAAAATAAATAAATAAAACACTACAAAATGGGCAGACGCCGTGTCTATTCACTAAAAGACACAAAAACAGCAGATTGGAAGTTGAGTTATACAATCACTTGTTGGAAGCAGAGCTCCTCATTAGTTGAGTCAAACCTCAGCGGGTGCTTGGACCCAAAGAATCACAGTTTTTCTGGCTTCGAAATATTCGTCAGATGCATGGTAGAAAAATAAAAAACAGAATTGAGATGCAGCTAATACCGCTGCACCCTACAGCTCTTGCTCGAGGGTCAGTGGTGTGAAAATTATGACATCTAGACATTTTAATACTTAAAACAAACCAATTTTTTTTTTTTTTTTTAATATCAGTGTTCCCAGGGCGTCTGTAACTTAATAAAAGTCAACTTTTGGTTATGGAACTCGAAAAAGTTTGAAATCCCATGATCTAGATTTCCATGTTCAGATTAACCACATTAGCAAAGATATTGGAGAGGGAAGAGAATGGAAATTAATCTCAAACACGCTTGTAACTGTAGATCTGTTTTACTAATCCAGTCGACCATTAAGAGTCGTGGAATAAAAATTTAAAAAATCCTAACGATACCCATCCTAAATAATGTAACACAACCTGTAAAAAACACATCATACATTTTTTTTTTTAATTTTAATTTTTTTTTTTTTTTAATTCTTCCAAAGCAGAAATTCATGAGGGTGCAGGAGCTTGGCTGTTCATGCGGAAGTGTATTTCTCAGCAACAGATATAATATGTAGAACTATATCTATCTAAGATGAAAGTAATTAGTTTACAGGTGAAGCAGTACTTTTCATTTCCGATACTGACTTTCTATCAGCGTCACACGTTGTGATTCATTACAAAATAACATTGTCAGTCATTGATATTTTCATTTAGTCCAGAGTTCCTACTTTGCCTTAAATGTGTTTCTGTGGAAAATTATGGTATTTTTTTTTTTTTTTAAAAAAAGAGAGAATCAGAATTAAATCATGTTTTTCAGGGGGGGCTGTAAACAGTGAATTGCATTAACCCTGTGCTCAGTTTCAACATTTTTTTCAAATTAAGCCTCACATCAGCCTTGGGCAAGATCAAATGCTTCGTGAACAGAAAATTATTTCTGCTCCAAAGTACAGACGAATGATTGCTTACATCATTCCTGTGTACTTAGGTGTAGGTTTTTTTTTTTTTTTTTTAATTAATTAATTTATTCATTTTGCATGTTTAAAAATTGTGTACTAGAGACACATTGGCCAAAAACAATGTGTTCACCCACTTAACCGCTCATTATTTACCCAACAAGGTTATTTCTGCATTCAGTGCAAATTTTTGACAAAAAGTATGCGTTTGCCAAAAAGAAAAGGTCCATTCATTCATGTTTTTGGTGAATAAAAGGTTTCTGTGTGCAGTGCCACAATATAGTTTTGGCATGGTTTTCATGTGACCGCATTCGGTGATTCAGTGAATTAAATTGAATTATTAGGATTAGGACGCTGACCCTTCATTTTAATGAGGGTTAAAGGGGTCTTTTGAGTGAGCTACACTAATTACTTTAGTACATATTCATGTGCCACAATAAGGGCTTTATTGTGTTCGGACAAAAGACAGCAGCGGCTGCGCTAATGAAAACCAGCAACTTAAGATTTTATGGGACTGTTATGACGAACTCGCAGGTTAAAAGACATGTTTTGACATGAAGAGGCTTCCCTGGGGGCGGGAAATTAGCATTTTTAGTCTCTGTGTAAAAAAATAACTACCTCTTTTAAGGGGAAGGTCTGCCTGCTGCAGTTGTCTGCAGATTTTCCTGCTTTATTTGAACCGGCTAATAATTTTTTTTTTTTTTTTTTTGGGTGTGTGTGTAGACATTTCTGATGGTAAAATGAAAGAGGGGGATTTAGCCTTGGGATCAGATGAGGATTTTTTGTTGTTGTTGTTGTTGGGAAAATACAGAAAGTCCAGTGTTGGCAATAGCTTTCCTCTCTTGTTAGCCTGTCATCCAAGAGAATTCTGTTCTTTTTTACCAGCAGTTGTGATGAGACTCCTTTTTTCCTCCCTCCTCTCACTCTCTCAAAGTCCCTTTTTTGACATATGAGGGAGAAATACTTCAGGTATGGCCGTCCAGCAGCGTCGGAGAGCGAGCTTTTCTCCGTCTATTCATCATCGGCGAAATCCTCGCACAGCTGAAATTATATTGTAGCCCGGCGGTTTTTATATCTATTTATGTCTGTTTTTAGGCGATTTGTTCCAGATGTCTCTGTGTTTTACTCTTTATGCCTGTGAAAAAAAAAAAAGGCAGCCCCCGGGAGAAGCACAGAGATAGACAAAGAGAGCGCGGCGAGCAAAAGCCTGGAGTGGCTGTCAATCAGGCTGGAATTTATCAGCACATATCGAAGTGGGATGGAGAGGGCTAGGCTTTCATCTTAACCAGATGTTGTCATTCCACATCACAGCTGATAGTGTGTGCTCTGGAAGGTGGGCAAACAAGGTGAGGCAAGATGAAAGTGGCCACGTAGGAGTGGGAGAATTTATGGACTTATCCTCAGAACTTTATTGTAAATTCTTGCGGAGATCCCAACGTTTCCAAGGATACCGAATATGCTCTGAAATGCTTATAAAGATGGTGCACAAGACATCTAGATGTCTTCATTTTGATGTAATGCTGCAGCCTTAAAGCAGTGGTGGCTCGGGTTTGAATATTTCACTCACTTTAAGGAAAAACTGTGTTTAATCAAACTGTTCTCCAATTCATTTTTCATGTGGCTCATGCAAACAGTTCTTGCTCCTGCGTTTCATCTGGAGGAGTTTTCACATTGTGAAGTCGTGATGAAGCGATGCATATACGCACACTTACACACTCAGCGTCACTTCATCAGCTCCACCTGTCCAATCTGATGCAGTTTAGGTCAGCAGCTCTGCCATAAATTCTACCTTTTAACCCTATAAAGCCATTTTTTATCATATATGATACTCGTTATCAAATAACACATTCTGTTTTCAGTTTAATCAATACTTGACCAAAATACTGTTGTATGCCTTTGGACACTTCCCCTGTTCGCCCTGGACCATACCATTGACACTTCAAGTACTGTCATATATGATACAACAGAAAACCTGTATGTAATAACATATTTTTTGAAAAATCTTTTTTTTTTTTTTTTTTTTTTTTTTTTACATTTTGTTATAGGACTAAATAAAGGGTTCAATTAAAAAAAAAAATGGAATTTTCTGCCAATTCTTTCATTGTTCAGGCTTTATAGGGTTAACAAAGTTTATAATGTTCAGTTTGTGTTGACATTGTGCAGAATGTGTCACTTTAATTCTGTGTTTATTATTGAGGTTGTAGTTTGCAGAGGTCTTGTACTGGACTGCATTATACTAAGAGGTGTTTCTGATTTTTTGTCCTCCCTATTTATATACAACGAGAAGGACAGAATATTGGAAACAGCTGTCGGTAAAGTGCAGTCCAGTCCAACAGCAGCACTAACTATGAGCTCAATGCCAAACATAGAAGTGAATGAACACCTCTGTTACTGTGAAAACAAGAAAAGCTGAGCATTATAGGCAGCAGGAGAGAAAACTTTATAGCACAACAGTTGGATTGGGTTGTATAAGATTGTAAAGGTCGGCCCAATAAAGTGTTTAATACATGCGCACTATGTATGCTATTTTCCTTTTCACACAACCACACCTACACCCAGAAAAAGCAGGACTGTTCAAGGTCTCTTCAGTTCAGGGAAACTTAACTCAAAAGTCTTATCTCAAAAAAAAAAGTCTGAAAAGGTTAAAAAATAAAAAAATCAAAACTGGCAACCTGGTGTGGTTCTTAAAAGGTTTTTCTGGTTTAGAGCATTTCTCGTATTCTTTACAAAGCCATAAAAGGTTCTGCCGTGGAGCAAATCTCAAAATCATCATCTGGCACCATATACAGCCTCTTTTTGGTCAGAGTGTGGAGAGAGATGCTCGAGTCATTTTTTGGTCTTTTTCCATTTCGATATTTGGAAAGTGCCTCTACTTTCATTCACGGCGGCATTTTGTTCCCTTTTCAAGCACATTCTGAAGTTTAAATTAAACCTTTATAATCCTTATGAAGAAATCATGTTTTTTTACCTTATTACATTTGCAGTAGCTAAGGTAATAGGGCATAGCCTTGGTCTCTCCTTCTTTTGTCTCTCGCTGGTGGGATTAACTGTATTAAATTGAATGAACTCACCAAACTAATGCATCTTCCTGGTCTGAATTTCAAAATCTTTTCATTCACTTGACAGCTCTATTTCTGAGTTTATATGGAAAAAAAAAAACCTCCCAAGGATTTAAAAAGCCATTTTGTGAAGACGAAGAAAAAAAAAAAAACAGAAACGGAAAAGAAAAAGATCATTTTCCTGTTTACTACTTAGCAGCAAACATGCACTTCATCTTGTGTTGGTATCATATCGAGGCCGTCCCCCCGTCGTGACCCCCATCATGGCCTCATGTTCGCCCAGCTCTCTAGCCTCCCTTTTATGTTTCCAACAACACAACAACTAAACAAACAGCCTTAAAACCTGCACCTGAATAATTCGTCACAACGGGACTCGGGCTAACCTGCTGTCTTCCCTCTCTGTTTCCCTCGTCTTTCTCGGATAATGCACATGCAGCAGGACTGTGAGTATGGACTGTAGATGTATGTGTGCACGTATGCATGAATACAAGCTCACCCCCTTCCTCTCCGCTCTTCTTCCTCAGCCCTGAAAGACGCTCGCTTCCAGCTGGTGAACTTCTCAGACAATGAGCTGCGGGTGTCGCTGTCTAATGTCTCGCTGTCAGATGAGGGTCGATATGTTTGCCAGCTCTACACAGACCCCCCGCAGGAGGCCTACGCTGACATCACTGTGCTGAGTACGACAATAACACACACATATACACACACAGAGAGATTTCAAAGTGCTATCTGTAGGAGTTTCATCCATATCTTACTTCCAGAAAATGAGGTTTGACCAGTATGGGTTTTGAAGCTGTTTTTTTTTTTTTTTTTTTTTTTTTTAGCCAGTGCTTTGTGCCAATGTTTAATATTTGTTTCCTCGCAGAATTTTATTCTTGGCAGGGTGGAATAGCGTCTGAAACAGCATTTAGCCCACGGGACGCTTCCCAGGCACAAACAACTTGGTTGACGTCGGTTGCTCTTTTCTGACCGATTGTGGGCAGGCAGATGCTCCTGCTGCATCTCAGTCATGGTCTCACGCAGCTACGAGTCTAAACAGGCAAATAATCTGCTTCTGTTGCTTTGATATTGATTCTTAAAACAGCAGATTGTTTGGATGAAGTAACATCACTTGGTAGCATTCATGGAAAATAATCACAGGACAGTCAAAAGGATTAATTATGATTTTTTTTTTTTTTTCCTGTTTTTGATGAAGTGGACCAATACTCCTATGGTCCACTAAAAATCAACCTGCAGTCCACTTTTGGACCATGAGCCATCAGTTGAAAACCACTGCTTTAATCAACAATAAAGCATAACCAGCAGTAGAGATAGTGCTGCAAATTGCACCAGTTACTTTGCTGATATTTTACTTCCGTAGAAATACTGCTGTAAAACTCTACTGAAGTGAAAGTAAAATTACCGACTTAAGAAAAAAATACTCAAAGTAAGTAAGCAAAACATTTATGTAGAAAGGTGATCAAGATCTCATTTACAGGAGCGACCTGAGTATAGCATTTTTTTTTTTTTTTGTGTGAAATCTGATCAAAATGTCACAAGAATCTTTTTCAATTAAGGCCCGAACATAGGCGGCCAGTGTAATGTTGATCTTAATCGATCTGATATTAATCTATCTATAG
Organism: Myripristis murdjan; assembly: GCF_902150065.1. Taxonomy (NCBI): domain Eukaryota; kingdom Metazoa; phylum Chordata; class Actinopteri; order Holocentriformes; family Holocentridae; genus Myripristis; species Myripristis murdjan. Next base: position 34,189,165 of record NC_043993.1, read on the forward strand.
GTTTCTATATGTCTGTATGAAGTAAATATGTAATCACACATCCCATGGGGGCTGGGTGACACTGACTTTCCATCTTTGTAAGCCTCCCAGTGCAGCTCCTCCTCGCCTACGTCAAAAGTGTCCACATCGAAAAAGGGACCAGAGGTGCACTGAGCGTGCAGAGGCATTATTTCCCTTCCAGTTTACAGGGCTTTGTCTGTGCGTCCTGTTGTAGTTCCTCCAGGTAACCCCATCATCGAGGCCCGCGATGAGATCCTGAGCGAGGGCAATGAGACAGAGATGACCTGCACCGCCATCGGCAGCAAGCCCGCCGCCACCATCAGATGGATGAAGGGAGAAAAAGAGCTTCCAGGTAGGTCGCGTCCACGGGCAAAGCAAAAACCACAATCATGAATCACCACATTTTCTCTCTTCAGCAACAAGGCGCTTGTTCTTGCATTTGGTGTGGAAGGTGGGAGTTTCTTTTGCAAATATTCACTCATCTGTCTGCTATTTGGTCCCTCAGCTGTGCAAAGAATACGAGAAGTGTGTTTGAAACAAACACATTCTGTTGCATGAACCAGAGAAAATAGGCCATGATTTGTCATCTGTAATTAGAAATAACACTCCTCCTGCCTCTAGTGTTTTTCGCTCTTTCTAAAAGGGCGTTTTTAAAACATCTGTTCTGTCAATTTTGGGGGGAGTTTCCCTTCCTGCTTCCTGCGTCCTCTCTTTATCTGCATCAGTGGCACTGCTTTTTAATTGGGCCACTCCTGTGACTTTGAATGCTTTCCATTAAAGTGATATGGATGCGCAGTGGTGGCCAGAGCCTGTTGGCACTGTGACAACTTTCATGCCTTCATCAAAGATAGCTGGGCTTTGGAAGTCAGTGCAGAGCCCAGGGGTGATCAGGCCTCCTGCCAGGCGGCTCCACCTCAGAGCCCCCACGCTGAGCTTTGTCTAGACCTCAACACGAGACTCCTAATCAGAAACTATAGAAGGTTCACCTCCACACCGCAGCACATTCAACTCCGAGTGGTCAGCTGAAATCTGGGCAGGCTGCAATGTGCCAAGGTCAGGGATCGGTTTAAAGCTGGCGGTTAACCCTCTGAAACCGGCACAGACTCACTTGATTTCTTCCAAAAACATGGCGAAAAAGTGCCGGTGACAAATGAGCAAGATTTTACTGAAACACTTGAACAAAAACAATAGCAAAAACAACAACAGGGACGCTGGATTGACATCAGATTTCTTGTGCTTAAGGTGGCTTTCACACCTTCCGTGTTAGTCCAGTGGAATCAAACCCTTGGTTCAGGTTGTTTGAGGTGGTGAGAACGCGATTATCTAACCGTGGGGAAACACTGCTTGAAAGAGGTGAGCTCGGGTCGAATCTCATTTGAAGCAGGAAAGGTCTTTTATAATTATCAATTGGTCATCAAGGAAGGTAAAATACTGTGGAAATACGATGAATCTCCGCAACCATTTAACGAGACATCACCCAGAAACACAGTCAGTACTGCTCAAACAAACCAACATTAGTATGTTGCACAAAAGCTGTAAGACAGTTGCAGGAAGCTAAGTGAATGTCCACCTTATTTACATTGTCTGCCTTGTGATTTAATTTAATTTGAATTAATTCATTTTTTTTTTGTGTTGGTCAGGTCATGTTTGAATAAAAGCACATGATTAATGTAACTGGTTTGGGTTCAATTCTTAATGTAAACGCAATTTTTAATAATGTACCAGGTCAAAAGGTTCCTTGTTAAATTTACAGCATTATTTCTCAGAATTTTTTTTTTTTTTTTTAAATATCCAAGTAAAATTTGTTTTTTAACTGAAATATCCCGGACTGAATCGATATCAAATCAAATCAAATCGAATCTTGAATCGAGATCGAATTGGGACCGTGTAATATTGAATCGAATCGATCTGAAAAATCTGAATTGATACCCAGCCCTACAACAGATCCAAACTAAAAAAAATTAAAAGTGAATCAAACAACTTGCAAACGGACTCTTACATGTGGAGACATGAAAATTATTGAAACTAGAAAACATAACAAGAAAATGACCAACTTAAAATACAACTTTAAAAAAAATCACTCCCAAAAATGGTAGATAACTCAATCAATAAACAAAAAGATAAAGATGGGAAGTGAAAGGGTAACAGGATGAAATAAAAACCTTCAAACTTCCCCTTCCACCAACAAGCACTGGCATGTATTTCCTTGCTTTGCATATGCATATTAAATAGCTCTAGGCGATGCTCAGGCTACTGTGAAACGTGGTCCCACGGTCACCATTAGAAGTACACAGCATCTCATTTAGATGAGATTTCGGCACAGTGGTGCAAACACGAGGCAGTGTCTCTTTATGGGTTGTCTCCATAAAAAGACATTTCAATTGGATTTTTTTTTCCTCTCCGTGCGCTCACCTGGTTTAACCATCAACCTCCCCTTACGGAAAAAAAAAAAAATATACCAATATATTACATGAAATATATTACAATATATTACAATATATTACATTTATTATATGGAATTACAATAAATTTATATGTTATGTATTTGAAAATGTCTTAGTAATACATAGAATAATATACTGGTGAAACACATATAATGCAATATATTTATATATATTGCATCAATAATTTTAATATATGGAATAATACATAAGTAGTTGTGCATTTCAGATATTGCAATATATTGGAAAATATAAAGACTAGTTCCCATATATGGAAATGTATTATCTAATGTATCACATGATATTTTCCAGTATATTGCAATATATTTTTGTTTCGTAAGGGTCTGACACCTGAGGCTGCCTCCTGTGGGTGTTGTATTCACTGCCTCTTCAATTTCCAAACGATAAGAGGCATCATTCACACAACAAGTGGCATCATTTCATGGTTTTCGCGGTTTACTGAATGGCATAAATGAAGAAGATTTGGAGTTTCAGCGTCAGAGAAAAATGTGCAAACTAGCCGGCGTCGCCCCAAAATGGTGCCCACAAGCAAAACCCGGCTATTTCTGATCACGTTATACACCCAGACCTTCGCAAAGAGAGACTGAAAGGGTGACCGATGCTATGGCGGTCAACCAGAGGACCCTTTCATCAGTTATGTCGCTTTTTATGAAACTTCCAAAGCCATGAATGAATGAACTCCTAGTGAAAATTGCGTGTATAGAAACGGTGCTTGGTATTGTTCTGTTGAACCCCAAGGTGAAAGAGTAAGAAGATGAAAGATAAGAGGAAAACAAATGGGAGCGGATGCAGGAGTGCCGACCCAAAATGACTCCAGTGGCTCCGAGTTTTCAGTTCTTTACCTGGCAGACTTATTTCCAATTAAATGTCCCCAGAATTTAAACTTAATTACCTTAAGGGATAATCAGGCTCTCTTAAATATCTGTTAAAGGTTATAATTGTCATGCTTGCCGATGTAAATCCAGCCAACGTTCCTAATATGCAAAGCCCCATTATCCTACTTTTATCTCCTTTCCTGTCACTCCCTCTTGCCGTTCTCTTATCCCGCTTGTTTTGTGATTTAATAACATATGCCCCGAAACTGGTATCTCCAACATATAAGCTTAGACTTAAATGGAAGTCATGAAACAATGTGAGCTCCAGCAGCACAGATTATTCCCTCTCTTCTTCGGAGATGAGAGAGAACGAGAGATACAAAAAGTGGGATAAGCGAGGAAAAAGCCATGCGCAGGGCTCTGTATTGACTGACAGGGACCAGAACAGCCATTAGCCTTAAGTCTTATGAGAAAACCACAGGGTGATTTCAATTACCCTGCTATACCCCAGCAGGAAGACTCTACAAATGGATAAAAGAAAATTTTGGACTTAAAAGTAGGGGGCAAAGTGAAGCAGTGGAAGTGGAGACACTTCTATGTTTAATTTCAAAGGTCACTACTCCCGTCCTGCTTCTTGTGAATGTATTTAAAAATAACAATTAAAGAAGCAAAATGTAAAGTGGGTGCAGAGAGGAAGAGGATTGGCTGGGTTTATGCGCTCTGGGATCTAAGACGGAAGAAGTGCATCATTTTGATCGCACAACCATTCGCCTCTCAGCGACGTCCAGTCACAGCTGAGGGTCCCGCTCCGAGGTCAGGTTTCCAGAGCTAATCCGAGGCTGACTTTGCCAAACAAAGATTTGTCACCGATATACCTTACGTGTTGCTAAGGATTGTGTCGCCCTAAACGTGACTTATTTGCCTCAAAGTGCCGGTTCCATAGAAAGCCGGTCAGAACAGCTGCGTATCACCATACAGGCCCGGTTCCAGACCAAAACGACTTGGGGTGCATCTGAAGCAGCGATGGAAACCAGCGCAGGTGTTGCGGGTCCCGAGCGAGCGCGGTCCCCGATGAGCAGATTATCCTGGAAGGCAGCTGGAAAAAGTTGAAGTGGATGCAGCGTGTCGTTCCTTCTCAGAAACAGTTTGCTGCATGAGTCGGGGTGTGTGTGTGTGTGTGTGTGTGTCGCCGGGAGTCTGGCCTCTCACACACAGACTTCATGACAAATGGGTCTGGACTTCTTAAAAATAGGCCATTTTTATTTAGCCTAACAACTGTGTATTAGTTTCTAATGTAACCAAAACCAATGGCTCCATTGCTTTAAACATTGACTGAGAAAATAAATAAGGATTAGCCAACTGCACGGTAGCAAAAAAAAAAATAAATCTATATGAAATGCAGCGGACTGGGACAACTTATAAACAGCTGTTAATTATTTGTAACTCAGTTTTTTGTGACTAATATCAAATAGGTTTATTATCAGTTAAAATAACCATTTAAAAAGGTTCATTTACCCCGTTCACCTGGCTGATATCTCATCTAAAAATATGTGTAACACAAAGCCATGGCATACACTTGGACTGTGCCAGCAACAGGAGCGCATAAATTAAAATGAATGCCAGCTACACTGATATCTTAACTGCCCCACAACGCTGCCAGGCACTCCAAAATGGCAGATACACTATATTACCAAAAGTATTCGCTCACCTGCCTTTACTCATACTATGAACTGAAGTGCCATCCCATTCCTAACCCATAGAGTTCAATATGATGTCGGTCCACCTTTTGCAGCTATTACAGCTTCAACTCTTCTGGGAAGACTGTCCACAAGGTTGAGGAGAGTGTTTATAGGAATTTTTGACCATTCTTCCAAAAGCGCATTGGTGAGGTCACACACTGATGTTGGTCGAGAAGGCCTGGCTCTCAGTCTCCGCTCTAATTCATCCCAAAGGTGTTCTATCGGGTTCAGGTCAGGACTCTGTGCAGGCCAGTCAAGTTCATCCACACCAGACTCTGTCATCCATGTCTTTATGGACCTTGCTTTGTGCACTGGTGCACAGTCATGTTGGAAGAGGAAGGGGCCCGCTCCAAACTGTTCCCACAAGGTTGGGAGCATGGAATTGTCCAAAATGTTTTGGTATCCTGAAGCATTCAAAGTTCCTTTCACTGGAACTAAGGGGCCAAGCCCAGCTCCTGAAAAACAACCCCACACCATAATTCCTCCTCCACCAAATTTCACAGTCGGCACAATGCAGTCTGAAATGTACCGTTCTCCTGGCAACCTCCAAACCCAGACTCGTCCATCAGATTGCCAGATGGAAAAGCGTGATTCATCACTCCAGAGAACGCGTCTCCACTGCTCTAGAGGCCAGTGGCGGCGTGCTTTACACCATTGCATCCAACGCTTTGCATTGCACTTGGTGATGTGTGGCTTGGCTGCAGCTGCTCGGCCATGGAAACCCATTCCATGAAGCTCTCTGCGTACTGTACTTGGGCTAATCTGAAGGTCACATGAAGTTTGTAGCTCTGTAGCAATTGACTGTGCAGAAAGTCGGCGACCTCTTTGCACTATGCGCTTCAGCATCCGCTGACCCCTCTCCGTCACTTTACGTGGCCTACCACTTCGTGGCTGAGTTGCTGTTGTTCCCAAACGCTTCCATTTTGTTATAATAGAGCTGACAGTTGACTGTGGAATATTTAGGAGCGAGGAAATTTCACGACTGGATTTGTTGCACAGGTGGCATCCTATGACAGTTCCACGCTGGAATTCACTGAGCTCCTGAGAGCGGCCCATTCTTTCACAAATGTCTTGTTTCACAGTCTGCATGCCTGAGTGCTTGATTTTATACACCTGTGGCCAGGCCAAGTGAGTAGGACACCTGATTCTGATCATTTGAATGGGTGAGCGAATACTTTTGGTAATATAGTGTACTTGGATCAGATTTATTATGCATAGTTCAGATATTTCTGTGTGTTAGGTAACAGCAGAGCCATTCAAGGAACATGTAAAACCACCCCGCATCCAGTCAGGCAGGATAAAAAATATCACAAAATAAAACCCTTACTTAACTTTATAACAGTATAATATACCTGTGTCAACTGTAATGTCATGACATCTATCAATAAATCAATTAATTAATCATTCTGGTTACCATTTTGACTCATTACCTTGCACAGATAGACTTCATTGTAGGACTGAGCAGCAAACGGCGGCTCTGAGGTCAGTGCTGCAGGTTTCTCTGCTGTTTGAAGCTCATTATCAAGACTGTGATGGTGGCCTCCATAGGGGGCGCCGGCGAGCGTCCTCTCTGCTTGTCCCACACACAGGGCAGGGACGCTGCTTCACCTCAGGGAGCTCAGATGGAGTCCTGATCTGCTCGGGAGCTTTCACTCCGTCTCCTTCCTTCTTACCTGGAGAATCCTCCATTAGAACAGCAGCCCACCAAGGTGTGACACACCTGGCTGTTAAAGGGGACGGGAGACGGCGCTCTGATTGGTTCACTGCATGTTACGCCCAAAACACAGCCAGGATTCATGAAGAGGCTCAGTTTAAGCCTTTAGAGCCAGGAGCCTGCAGCAACCAGCCTTTTGTCCACTGTTGAAATATCAAAAGTGGACTTGGACACAAACTAAACACACGTGCACCACGCTCTGCAGACCGTGCACTGAGAGTGACGTGATCCAGCTCCCGTGATGTTAAATGGCGCTTTTCCACTAGCACCTATTTGGCTCTACTCGATTTCGGTGGTTTTCCATTACAGCTGAGTACCACCTCATTAGGCCGTTATTGTAAATAAGAGTCTGCTCTTAATTAACTTGCCTAGCTAAATAAAGGTTGATGATGATGATGATGATGATGATCGCACCGTCCAGCTCCCTCTGGATTCTTTGGGCCGCCACCGAGCACAGAAAAGTCTCCACCTCTTCATTTGACCACGGTGCCGGTTTGCTTGCCATTTTCCGACTTTGCCAACTTCAGCGATGATCAATGCGCACGGTCGCTGTTGCCAGTTTTTTTTTTTTTTAAATCGCGGGTTTGGCTTTCGTGAATGAGTCGCTCTCATGTGTCGTCGCTCCCTGTCTGATCAGTGGCCTGCACGGCGTTTATGTCACATTTTCGGATCGACTCAGCTCGGATGGAACCCCAGCCGAGTATAGTACCTGTTAGCAGATACCACCACCTGATGGAAAACCTTACAAACCGAGTCGAGTTGAGTCGAGTCGAGCCGAGTAGGTGCTAGTGGAAAAGCGCCAATAGTAAATAACACACGGCTCTCAACCAATCAGATGGCCCAGACAGACACCTTTGTCGTATAATGCTGTATCAGAATCAGAATTAGAATCAGAATACTTTATTGATCCCCAGGGGGAAATCACTTTTTGTTACAATAACAACTCCCACTCAAAGTGTAAAGTAAAAAGAGCAAATAGTCAAAAAAAAAATAAAGAAAGGAATATAAATATAAATATAAATATATATATAGAATAAAAAAGAAAGAAAAAATATATGTACAAGTGCAAACATGGACAGGAGTTATTGCACTATAGGTTATTGCACATAAGTATGGTATTGAATATTGCACAGAGGGAATTTGCACAAGAGTTAGTTTATGGTATAAATGCTACACAGCACCCAGTCTGCTGAGGCTCCATCCATCTGACTCCAGCGTGGTGTGTTCTTCAAGAAGAAAGCGAGCGATCCCGCCGCCCAGGGCTGGGGTAAAGACATCTCTTCACTGCTGTTTAATGTCTGTTCAAATACTTTATTGTGATTCTGAACGAACCCTTCGGATTCCCATTTCAGGCGTTTACATGCATCTGAAGCCCCGGCGGCTTTTATTTATGACAAGCTGGTCCTTTTGCAGCAGGCACATCACACGGCTTTGTTTCCCCGACATCCAAAGAGACAGTTGTCACCACGGTGATGGCATTACCGCAGCGGTAGGGAAGCAGGTAGTGTCTGGTTTTGGTCGGTATTTGACAAACAAGAAATATGAAGTAATGGATACATGAAGTGTGTGTCATTTAATTTTAACCGTTCGTATGAAGACAGATTTTCCCCCCGCTGCTGCATTCCGCTTTGCAGAGTCTCATCAGTTTTCTCTCTCTCTCTCTCTCTCTCTCTCTCTCTCTCTCACTCTCTCTATTTGTTTTATTGACGTGACACAAATACACTTGTGTAGCAGACTGTTAAGAAGTGGGACAACAGGGGTAAAAATAATCAATCTCTCTTTTGCTACTCCACTGTGCGGCACTGTCTGCAGTTATTCCTCTTATTTTCTGCGACGGCGATGAGGCAGCTTATTTGTTGCACTGGAGAGTGTATTGTATGTGAGATATTACAGAGCTAATCAAAGGAGGGTCGCTTTACAGGGCTCATGTCTGACAGTACGCTGCAGAAGACGGCCACACAGTATATCCTGCGTCACACGGCGTGCTTGGTGACTCACAGGCACACAATGGGCCCTGACAGCGGGCGATTTTTATCCGATTGTTTGACCTCCCGGACGGACGCCCCGCTCACCTCCACTCTACATATTTTACAAGGTCGCCGGGCAGAAAGGAGGCTCGACTCGCCGCTGCACAATGCCCGTCTTTGTCCGCCCTTAAACAGCAATATTTCATTCCTCAAGCAGCCTTGACTGCAGCGCCTTCGGTCGTTTTCAGTTTTCAGGCAAAACTTTGGCGTACTTTGGCTTTTCGCCACGTGGCTTTACAGAGCCAGCGAGACCAGAATGAAAAACAAGCAGGAAACAAACCGTAATTTAAAAAATAAATAAATAAATAAATATATGTATGCTTGGGTGTGTGCATGTGTGTCCATGTGTGCCGATGTAAGTTTACAGGATCAATAAATAAGTGATAGAGCTGCAGTTAGCAAGAGGAGCTCAGAAATCGCTCCTGCAGGGGAGTCAGGGAGGGGAATCTGTTCTCAGTTTTCTGCTTTATTTCTGTGCCTTCTTTATCGCTCTAGCAATAACTAAGAAAAAATAAGTTTTCATTTTTAAAGACCCACTCCATTCAAAAACAGGTTCTCTTTTTGATTTAGATAGATAGATAGATAGATAGATAGATAGATAGACAGATAGATAGATAGATAGATAGATAGATAGATAGATAGATAGATAGATAGATAGATAGACAGACTTGATTGATCCTAAATTGCAAAATTCTTAAATTATCATATTACAGCAACAATTTATGGAGACATTGTATATGAACATTAATACACAAAATATACCTATCAACAATATATATCTGTCTATCTATATCTTTATATATCTATCTATATCTTCATATATCTATACATGTATATAGATATATGTGTGTATGTCCACATCTGTATCTATCTGTATCCATATCTATATCTATCTGCATATATGTGTGTTTGTGTTTGTGTGCAAAATAAGAAGCTATATCAAAAAATATGAGAAAATACATACTACTGCTATACCATTACACCATAAGTATAATAAAATATATTAGTAGAATATCTGTAGAATACATACACATAGATACAACATATATTCATGTGTGTTCATAGTCTCACATTGTCAATGAGAACTAATAACCTAGAACAGGTACTTTCGAGCCATTTTCAGTAGCTTATGAAACATTTGTGTGACGTAAGGATATAAAACAATGATTTGATAACCAGAGATTTTTTTTTTTTCTAAGGATTTCGAGTGTGTCTGGAGGGTTTCTTCTAAGCATCTCGCTCTTAATTATGCGAATTGGAATAAATGTGTATCTCTGTGTTGAAGCCCGTCTCTCCTTGTTTTTTTTTCTCCCCAGGCAAGCCCAAAGTTGAGCTGACCTACGACAAGATGTACACAGTAACCAGCCGGCTGACGTTCACCGTCAGCAAGGAGGACGACGGCGTGCCTGTCGTCTGCATCGTAGACCACCCGGCAGTCAAGGACTTCCAAGCACAGAGATACCTGGAGGTGCAGTGTAAGTACCCGTACTCTAAAGATGCATTATGCAAGGTTTCTATTTAAAAAAAAAAAAAAAAAAAAAAAAAAAAAATCCAGCTGTCTTGTCCGCTTAAATCACAAAGCGAAAAGCTGCAGCACACGAGAGCATCGCCACCCCTGCAAATTAAGGCGCCGCAGATTATGCACCGAAATTCTGGGGGAGACGTACTTCCATCTTCATGCACAGGAGGAGGTGATGAGTCCGAACCTACAAGTGCACATACATGAGCATCTTTAAAAAAAAAACAGACAAATGCAAGGTGCCCCGTTAGCTCCAGGCGAGATTTGCCCACTTTTTGTCGAAAGCATCGGATCATAGCGTGGATTTAATCGGAAATTTCACAACTGAGTGGCCTGCTGGGATCTGTAATGCTTTTATCAATAGAGGTCATGAGATCCTACATGATGAGCTGACATATCAAGAAGTACACAAGACCCTTAAAGTAACTTAAATACAAGTTACTGTCAATTAAACCTGCTCCTGAATCCCAGTACCGGGCGTCGGGTTCTGTCACTTGGACCATTTTTCTATTCTATATACACTGTTTTTTATATATATATATATATATATAGAGAGAGAGAGAGAGAGAGATAGATATATAGAGATAGATAGATATAGATATAGATATAGATATAGATAGATATAGATATTGATATAGATATAGATATACCATTTGTATTTGTATAGGCTGTTTATACATATATTTTTTATATTTATTTATATATATTTATATTATATATATACTACTTATATTTATAGGCTGTATATTTAGATTTATTTTATATATACTGTTTATAGTTATACATACTGTTTATATTCACACATATTGTTTATACATTTACATATACTGTTTATACTTACATATCTTCTATTTTATATTTACACTTCTTTTTTACCTTGCTTTATTTTTTTATTTAGACTTATACCGGGACCTGAGTGCTAATTTCGTACCACTAGCATGTAAATGTGAGCTGGTATGACAATAAAGTTCCTTGAATCCTTGAATCTTTGAATCCTTAAAAAATAGATTTGACCGGACAAGAGGCATTCCATGAGTGCTGATGTTCAGTATAACAACACTCTGGCATTTTACTGTTATACTAATGTTTCACTGCACCTTCCAAGTGCCTCCACCTGGCATTAATTGCATCAGCCGAACACCACAACAGTGCAAAGATGGACTCGTTTCTTAAAATAACATCAGAGTAATTATGAAGTGTTGTCAGAAGAGGATGATGATGATGGGGAGAAAAGAAAAGCACGGATGCTGCTGCTTTCTCTCTCTTTTTTTTTTTGTTTTTGTTTTTGCTTTTGCCTCCGCTGTTGACTGTGAGGCAGCGCTGCCTCTGCCTTGCAAACAGTTTCCAGGTCAAGAAAGTCCCATGAGTGGAAACTGTGGTGGAAACCTTCAGGCGAGCTGGCTCACGGTCGGGGAAACTGTTTATGTTCAGTTCGGCTGCATGAATTTTGAGCAAACTATTTGTGCTGGTGGGGCTGAAAATTGATTTTAAATAAATAAGTCATATGCTGTTGTCGCACATTACTGTTACTTGATAAATGGTGGTGTTTGTAAAAGTGTTGTATAAAAACAATCTCACACTCAAGGCTGTGCTGTTACACTGAATATCTTTAGTCGAATTGCAGTCGTGCTGATATACACTGCAACAGCTTAAATAAACTCCAATGACATCAGAGGAAAAGCTTGAAAGACAAGTTCATTCCTACCCTGATCTAGTTTAGCATGGTCTCTTCTAATCCATAAATTATGATTAGACCATAATTCTGGTCTTGGCAGAAACTCCCTCAAAAAAAAAAAAAAAAGTATTATACATTCCCAAACCCCTCTTCAGACCCTAACCATAATCATTCTCCGGCCATGTGACGCCCTCCCAGCCTCCATCCTAAAATGTTCCTTGAGGAAGAGATGGAGACAGAAGTCAATAAACAAAATATTAAATGTCAGTATTAATAGATTTTGCTGCTACGAGTGCTGGCTTCCAGGCTTCCCACCAGTCCTCATGGACCCCATCAGTCCTCGCTGTGGATAACTCCGTCGAAAATATGTCTATATATGAAGTACACCACTGGTGCAATGACAGCAAATTTGGGGGTATCCATCTGATTGCCAGGCTCCTTTTAGCTTTTTAGCTGTGTCATATTTAGATTCAAATTTGAATCATCACTTAATAACATTATCTGACGACAACACATTCAATGTGAGCCTATCAGTTTGGAAATTATCTTAGTTATCTGCTCCCAGAGGATATGGCCAGAGACCATAGATAGATAGATAGATAGATATACTTTATTGATCCCAACCAGGGAAATTCTGGTGTTCCAGCAGCAACAGTAGAAACATATAATAAAGTTAAATAAAATAGAATAAAGGGTAAATATTTACAATAAAGACTAAAAACTAAAAATATACAATAAGGGCTAACCTACGAAAAAGAGATATGAGATGTGAAATATACAGATGGTAATGAATGTGAAATGAAATATACAGATGGAACTGAAGTATATACATGATTGTATAGATAAGGAGAGTTAGCATGAAACCCCGAGAACCAAGAACCAAGTGGCAGAACCCGACGCCCGGTACTGGGATTCAGGAACTAACCGACTTGATTCGGCCTCTTAAGGAATCACCACTTCCCCTCCAATCTGAAAAACACTGTGAATGTATATTAACCTGGGATGTAATATATAGATAATAAATAATAAATAAACAGTTAAGGTAAGGTGGTACTTCATCCCGGAGAGTGAACAAAATCAACCTCAACATGTCACGTCCCTTGTGTACAGTGCCCACAATCAAATAAAAAGGTAAACTTTTCACGTTCAGGACGTGGCCTCCGCCTCAGTCTTAGGCTTCGGATCCTGTTGTCTATGCAAAAGGTTAAATACCTCCCGAAGCCGACTTGAAAGCCTTGACTTTCGGCTCTTTGGCATGCCACTGTAACGTCATGTCTTTGTGTTCCTGGTGCGTCCCAGTTTTCTTCTTCCCAAAAAAAAAAAAAAAAAAAAAAAAAAAAAAAAGATCTTAGATTCTCCATCTGACCTTTCCCTGGGAGAGTGAGAAGAGGAGATGAGCTCATCTACAGTGGCAGCATGGCATTTTGCTGGCCTCTGATAACAGGGGCGCTTGCATGGACCACCCATCTCACCGCCTCACGCCGATTCATGCAGGGGGGCGGCTGTCATGCTCTCTGCATACTGTAATGGACACCAAACAAGCGGATCCCAGCGGCTCTGCAGTCCACCTTTTCTTTAACCTCGCCAATTTACAATTTAATATGGCATTTGGAGCATGTAGGGCTGCAGACTAATATGTATGAGACATATTCAGAGAAGCGATAATCGACAAATTGCACCTGCGACGGCTGTAAAATCCCGTTCCTTTGAGTTCTCTGCTTTGTTTTCTGCGTTCACAATACACCGAAATGCAATTGTGCTGTGTTGCCCGGGTAGGTGATCGGTGTCGAAATTGTCGAGTGCATGGAATGCAGTCTGTGGCAAGAAACGGGGGGTGGGAAATAATAATAACCCATTGTCGGGGGACAGGGAAATTAAATAAGCCTGTAATATTTATGGCTGTAAGCAAAGCAAGCTGTTTTGCTCCACTGCCTGGTTGTTTCTCCCTTAAGGTCACTAGTTCAGCCGGCCTCTGAGAGATGGATCGTCCCATCTCGAGTGCTTATGAGGTGAGGCGCACATTAAAGCAAATAATTCAGTTAGCATAATGATAACGGGCCTCCTGCGCACGATAGGCCCTATTTCATCATCGGCGAACCGGCTGTATCAGGATCTGACCGAGCTGTTTGTGTTTTTCCATCAACCGGAGACAAGAAAGCTCCAGCACAACAACTCCAGGCTACCGAAAACAGCCTATAGACGCGCGGTGTCCTTCATGTTTATAGATTTAAGACGACAAGGTCGGATGACATTGTGAGTGAAGGAGAAGTTGCAGGACGCCGTGTACTGCCCAGAGTGAAAACAAAACCAAAGGGTTGCTCTCTAAATCCATGCATGCCCACCGAGCAGAAGGCTTGGCACCTTGCCCATCCGCTGTCCATCACCGGGGCTGAGCGCTCACCTCTGACAGGTTGTGATTTAGACAGATGGATCGCCCCGACACGTGTTACTCGTTGCCGGGAAGGTCAGACAGCAGTGGTGCAACTTTACCGGCAGCTTTGAAATCATAACTCACCCTGATTTTCATGTCTACAGGCTGTTTTAAAAAACAAGTATTATAATTGTGAGCTCAGGGTATAATACTGGCAAAAAAAAAAAAAAAAAAAAAAAAACAAGTATAATTTGCATCACAATAGGTAAACTGTAATTATACCATAGTTGTTGAGCAATCAAACTGCTGTGAGAGACTACTCAGCTCTAGAGGCATTTATCTACGGCATCTTATGTACTGTGGGGGAACTCCCACAATAAAGGCAACACAGGAATAAACAAAGAGAAACAGAGTGTGCTGAAAGCGAGCGTATCCATGCACGGCTGATCCCTCGGCTAATTTAAGGTCCCATATGAGTCAGTTTTCAGCTCGAGATAAAAACAATGCTTACCTGAGATGCATGTCTTTTGACTGCGGGAGGTAACAGGCTCAGAAATTTCCTTAGCCAAATCAGATTTTGCCGAGACGATGACCATTTGATGTTTTATTGATATCAGTCCGGACAAGTCATGCATAGAAAACACATCTATTAAATGATGCGGCATGACGAAGGGTTTGATTGGGTGGACTAGATCTGCCTTTGTGTTCGCTGCTGCACGCATTTGGTTGCATAAATCACTGCTGCACATACATAGTTTCAATGGGATAAACATAATCCCCCTCCCCAGAACATTAAAATATATCTTAGCAGGTGGAGCTGGGGAGGAGGAGGGGGGGTTTACAGCTGCAACTGTAATGCACAGAGAAGAAGCAACCTGCCAAGGTAAGCTGACGTGTCGTTTAAAAGGCTTTGAGTTTAGGAAGTGAGATGGTGATTGGTTACTTCTGAAAAATGTACTCGTCAGAACCCAATCAGCTTATATGGCACCTGGAGAGTCTCCTGACTGAACTCGCTTTGCCTTTTCCTTTTTTTTTTTTTTTTATCAATTCACAGACTTTCTGGCAATCAGAAAATGCACTGGCACAAGTTTCACTGTTGATAGACCGCGTTCATAATAATAACCAGAGCAATCACAATCAATTACAATCAATCATAATCAATCATAATCAGACGCAACAGAGTCACATCATTATATCTGAGCATTTAAAATCTCTATACGACACCTGCAAGGATTTTATCAGCCAGCCATTTGCAAATATGGAATAATGAGAGGGATAACTGAAACAACACACAAGGATTTCTGGTTAAATGGTCAAAACTCGTGTAACTTCTTTAATTTTTAGAGATAAAAAGCACTTTAACAGTGAAATTACCAACGCTCTTATGCCTAAATAGGCCTAAATTCACAGTCCCTTTCAGTGTTCCTCCCAGTTTCTTCCAGATTTAGGGTTAGGGTTAGGATTAGGATTAGGGGCAGCCCCTAGAGCCTAACATGAGCAAACGTACTGTAAATAGAAATCTAAAGGGGGCAGGATCAATTAAAAAAAAAAAAAAAAAAAAAAAAAAAAGATTATAGTTACAGTTCAATAGTACATTCATGCAACTGCTGGGTCAAAAATACTTTTACTGGATGTAGCAGGTTGCACGGCATACTTTATTATGTTATTCATATATGTGAGGGAGTGTTTTTACAATCTCCCCAAAGTTCAAACTAGGACTGGGCGATATGAACAAATTCAAAAACCAGGATATCTTTGACTGAATTCCTTGATATTAATATTGCAATGATACTGAAGGGATGGGAACTGGTGCTCTCTTTAGATTTTTAAACGCAAGAGATTTTCGATAAACTATCATTAGTAATGTGGATCTGATAATGAAACAGAAAGAAAGTTCATAAAATTGCATCACTTTCCTTAAATGCAGCTTATGCCATGCCACAGTATTATAACATCGCAAACGTCAAGACAATATCTTGCCTCATGCGACTATATCAAAATAAAAGCCCTAGCTCTGAGTGTAGTCGTTGTCCATGGGTGTTTTTTTGTGTATGCTCCTCAGCTAAAATAATATAATATATAGCAAAGCACTATTTATCGGAAATAGACTGTATGTGAGAATATCATAATCACAAATTGTGGGTAGAGTCTGTCCTTATATGAGAAAAATTCATTTCCCTTATTTGAGATGTCGTAGATTAGCCCTGTTTACACAAAGTAGATTCTGTTGTCTGATGCAGGCACAGGTGGGAAATCCTCTCCACCCACAGAAAGAGAGGAACTGAGCATCAAATCCAAAAGTGTCTCTCAAACAGGATGGAGTCAGCCATGCGTCCAGCCTGAATCACCAACATCAGACCATTCGCCTCGCTCCTCCTTCAGTATTCTTTGGTACAACGTAATCACGGCCCAGTGAGATTAAAGCAGAGACGAGTGCAGTTTTCTTGTTACTGAGGATTTGACTTTTGACTCTTTAAAATGCCGCCTGCTCTGTGTGTTTTTGGCTCCGGACCCAAATTCATCAAGCTGTCTCAACTTAATATTGGTGAGGACACAGCAAAGGAAGAGTACCCTCCCCAAGCTAGGATTTCATGAGCATAAGCTCATTTTAATCCAAATGTAGTCAATGTCACAAGAGGAGAAAAACAGGGATGGAAGGGTCTGAGAGTGCCGGGCCCTTCAGCGGTCTGGATCCACTAACCAGACTGTCCATCACAGCCAGAGCGAGGGGTATAGAGGCCGTGCGATCTGTCCAGCGTCAGCCAGCCATGTTAATGGATGAGCCAAAGGTTGTTTCTGACAGAGGAAAAAGGTCAGCGGCCAGCCTGGCAAGGCCGGTGAACTGTTGACAAACTGCACCTCAGAGAAGTGAGCGGAAAATAGGAGAAAATGGGACAGCCATAACATATCACCATCTTTAAAACAGCTTCAGTCTGAAACTCTTTAATTACCCCGTGACCAACTTTAAACATCAGACCAGTGAAGCCGGATCAACATCAGTTTTTTTTTTTTTGAGGTTTAAATGCTTATGAAAGGAATCTGAATGCATGAAGACTCTGGGAGTATTTCACCCTAAACCCTGCAAAGATGAGGACTGGCTGTAAGATTTGTAAAGCGGACCTCACATATCACAGAGCACAAACATCTGAAAAAAAGGCCTGTTGGACTTGTGGGTGATGCAGACTCGACCAGGTAAAATAATTAGCCTCTCAGCTAGCCAACGGCAGGAGTCGTAGCGGCCTTAGCCTCTTCCACCTGGGACTCGCCGTCTGGACTCGCCATCTCTCTGAGTCGATGTACGGCTTCGTTACAGCAAAGAAAACTTTTAGAAAAATGCGGATGTGAGACCCAGGTCTGCGTGTTAATTTTGCTCATGTAAAAATAAAACTGCATGTACAACTGGAGACATTATCATAATGCAGGTTAACTCTCAAGCTGTTTCCAGGTCCAGTCTGATGCAGTTCAGCTCAGCAGCTCTGCCATAAATTCTACCTTTTAACAAAGTTTATAATGTTCAGTTTGTGTTGACGTTGTGCAGAATGTGTCACTTTAATTCTGTGTTTATTACTGAGGTTGTAGTTTGCAGAGGTCTGCTACTAGACTGCATTATACTGAGAGGTGTTTCTAATTTTTTGTCCTCCGTATTTATATAGAATGAGGGGGACAGAAAAGTGGAAACACATCTCAATAAAGTGCAGTCCAGTCCAACAGCAGCACTAACTATGAGCTCAATGCCAAACATAGAAGTGAATGAACACCTCTGTTACCGTGACAACAAGAAAAGCTGAGCATTATAGGCAGCAGGAGAGGAAACTTTATGGCAAAACAGCTGGATTAGATTAGATTAGATTATACAGGTGGAGCTGATAAAGTGACCACGGAGTGTATATCAAATCTCCAAGTAAATTTAAAAGCTTGATAGCTAAATAAGAGCAATTTAGTAATCGTGCAGTTAAATGTCCAATTAGTCGACTAATCGTTTCAATAGTCAATGACTAGTCGTCTATCAAAATAGTCATTAGAATACAACATTCGCATGCCTTTCACAAGCATGCAGCGCTTTGAAACCTGAGCAAATTCACTTGATTTCTTTCCAAACATGGGACAAAAGGTGAGGAGCCAATAAGCAAGAACCAAAAATTAAAGTCATTACTACTATGAACTGTCACGCTCAGAAAAGTTTTTAAAAAATGACAAGAAGACAATTTATAATTATAAATATGTGTATATATGTTCAAGTCCAAGAAAATTATCATTAAATTACCACACACAAAAAAAGGAAACGTAAAAGAAATGAAGTGAATTCTTGTTTGGACGGTGAACTGGAACCTTTTCGGAAAGCCTGCCCTGGGTTTAGGAGCTCCATCTTTATTTTGCAGGACTCTCCAGCATTTTCCCCCGTTGATGTCCTCAAGATTGAAACACTTTGTTATTGCTGCCAGCGCGGAGGTGCCTAGTTCACCTTTAAGGCATGTCTCCAAACTTTAAACGCTACTTTTTATGCCACTTTAATGCAGTCACGTCACTACGAATAGCTGGAACGCATTAAGCCTCAGATTATCCCAATTCCCCGGTAGCTGGTCTGACATATTTGATTAAATCAGCGACAGATGAATGTCGGTGATGCGAGCGATGCCTGCGGAACGCGTTCTAACAAACAGCGGCACAGATTTAAAAGTTTGAACTCCAAACAGGATTATTATGAGGACTTTTTGCTCTTTGTTTTGCCTCGGTGTTTTGTCTCAGACTTTTCGTTGGCATTCCAGCACCTGGCAAGACTGAATCCAACCCCTAACTGATATTGTACATTGAATAAAACATTAGATTTTTGTCCAGAATAGAGGATCATCTCACACACACCAAGATAAAAAAAAAAAAAAAGATTTTTATAAGACTGGCAACAGTGAAGGGAAGGGGAATAACAAAAAAAAACCTCCCTGGTACCAAAGGACAGCACAGCAGTGACTGTCAAAGCACCCGACTGATTTGTCAAAACAGGATCCTTACTTTTTTGCTCCAGCAGCTCCACTGTCTCCTGTTTTGTGTAGCAAGTT
Source organism: Myripristis murdjan (assembly GCF_902150065.1). Lineage (NCBI taxonomy): Eukaryota > Metazoa > Chordata > Actinopteri > Holocentriformes > Holocentridae > Myripristis > Myripristis murdjan. Next base: position 34,208,541 of record NC_043993.1, read on the forward strand.
TATCAGGTAAGGTCTCCGGACTTATTAAAGGCTTGTTGTGGTCCCGCAGTGCACCACATCCATCACTCCACAAAGCTTTGGCTTCGAGTAAAATGCTGGCTTGATTTAAAATTCCATCAATATTATGCCCAAGGTAGAGCCAAAAGTTGCTGAAAAGTGATTTGATGTAATGGAAGAGCAGACGAGGTTGAGCCGGTGGTGGACAAATACGGGCTCGCTTGAATCACCAATTCAGCCGTGGATGTAATCATTTGGCTAATGTTAATTCCACTCCACCCCGAAGAGGCAAAGTGTATATTACATATTGCTCGGTTGCACTAAAAATATATGAAATTTGTTTTTCAAGGCATACCTCCCAGCAACATGAATGAATCATAAGGCAGTGTGTTGGTGCGACTGTTTTCAAATTCAGTCTGATCTGTTCTGACACTCCCCAACACGGTGGGGTATCCCGGGTCAGGCTCGTGGTAGTAGCTGCTCTTGTTGCGGCTGCATTTCTTGTTGTTCTCCGTCGGTCCTGTCGGGAGCTTTGCCGCGGCCATTGTAACCAATTTACTGTGTTTTCTGGAGGAGAGAGTGCAAGTCAAAAGGCGAAATCTGTTCTTCTGTCTGCTGACAGGTGCACGATCAGAAAATCTATTTAGTCAAATTGCGAACCGTTTTTCTCTCGCTAATATTTCACAGGCACACGCTGAATTTTCCTCGCACGTGTCAAAAAGCAGCTTGGCCCAGAACCTTAGCAGGTTTTTGCTGCTAATTTGCGAGTAGACTAATGTAGTTCAATTTCACGAAAAGGTCCAGAGGTGAATCTCAGAATGTAAAAATCTCCACTCTGGTGTGGGTTGTGTTTTCATTTGATAAACAAATATCGCATCAGCATGCAAGAATCCACGCAGGCTGTATAGAATGAACATTAGGTTGATCATGTTGACCAACTGTTTCTCTCTCTCTCTCTCTCTCTCCCTCTCTCTCTCTCTCTCTCTCTCTCTCTCTCTCTTTCTTCCCTGCAGACAAACCGGAGGTGAAAATTGTGGTTGAGTTTCCTCAGGGCCTGACCAGGGAAGGAGAGAACCTGGAACTGACGTGCCAGGCCAAAGGCAAACCCCAGTACGACACACACACACACACACACACACACACACTCTCTCTCTCTCACACACACACTCTCACACACATGCGCGCAACCACACTTGTGCAAACCAATTAAATATGTGCCATAGGGAGAAAAAACAAGAATCACTCACACACACCTTCATACCGACGTATGCACGCACATAAATGGAAAGCGTTACTAATGTGTGCGTGTGAATATCTAATGGTAAAACTATTGTTAGTTTTACCATTATACCATTATATTTTTTGCTACACAAATAAGTCCCTAGGTTAGATCAGATTAGATTAGGTTAGATTAAATTCGATTCGATTAGACTCTGCTTATCTCCACGGGGAAATCGTGACATTGCACAAAGTAGTAATTGGATACATCAAAGACAAATAGGTTATAATTGAGAAATGCAAGTTCAGTCAGGAAACGCAGTTGATTGGACTACCTTAGCAGTGAACTAATCAGCACGGCTTTATGTCAAGCATTTTAAATGACAGGAACTCATTGAGTCGTTCAGCGTGCGGTGTGGGCTCGCTCCGCTGCTGCTCTGCGCATCACAGTCTCACTGCTTTTGTTGTCGCTGTGTTGAGCCTTTGCTCGGCGTTTCTTCCTTTGAACCAGATGAAGAATCCTGGGAGATACTGTTGGGATACTCATATGCAAAATACCAATATAGAGTTTGAAATTACACCCAGTCCACCTTTATCCGAGCTCTCCAGCAGCGCTCTCGCCTGACAAACCAAATCCACCTCAAGAACGTGTCGTCAAATGAAGGAACCGCGTTAGCGCTGCTGCAGCTGCCAGCTCTGCTGCGAGCATCCAAACTAGGTTAACTTCATATATCCTTTCATATATCATGCTCAGTCATGTGTGCCTGTATTTAAATCCTTGGAACCATTTTTTTCCCCTGCCCCTCCTCCATCTTCAGCATCAACAATTCAGCCGACACCAAAGAGCATACAATGCCTTCCTGTCCTCAGAGATTCTGAGGCATGCTGAAGACATCATGTGACCTCTAATGCCTCTTTTCAACCAAAGTGGTACCAGTTCGGTTCAGGATTCTTGCAACCAAGGTGCTAACTCGCAAACCAGCTGACGTTTGCACCAGTTTGTTGTGGAGCCCTTGCGTCATCGACAGTGGGATGGCACACGCTCCCATCTTTTCCAGGAATTCAGGAGGCGTCCAGATCGAAAGCAGTAGTTTTGTTTCCTCAGCCAACGACTGAACTTTCTTTGATTTCTCCATCATCTTCATCTTTCCCTGTTCATAATAGTAATAATGCTGTTAATAAGAATACATGCCCACTCTTTACAACTTGTTGTTGTCATGGTTCCCACTCCAGGTCCTTTCCAAATCTATTTATTTTTGATTGAAATGCTCAGAACAGTTCATAATTAGGTTGGGGAGCCAGCTGATTGTTGGTCCAAACAGGCAGTAAGACTGCTGAGAGTGCAGTCTCTGCTGCCCTGAGTCCCTCACGCTGCTGCTCACCTGAGCTGCTGGACTATTATGTTCAATTGATTTGGTCTTATCATGTTGCAGCTTATCTATTTCCACTTAATTTGATTTATCACTAAAATAAATCAATGCGTTCCCAACTGAGCTTCATTTTCACTTCAATAATTTCTATACATTGTGTGTCTAGTGTGTATTTTGGCACATACATGAACATACTGACTTCCCGCTGACTGTCACCTCAATGAAGAGCACGCATTAAAGGCAAAAAGTGGTTTCTTCAAATAGGTGAGCTAATTTCACTGGGGTAGAATATTTCCCTTAAATCAAAAGGATGTATCTTGCAGTATGTTCATTTGAGGGACCACTGCAACCACTGCAACCACTTGAGAATGCAAAAATTAAAGTAGAAATTGCTGCGTGCTGTTCTTCAGGGACAGTTGAATCGAGGGCGGCTGGACTTGTTTGTAGATTCTTACAGATGTTTCACTTCTCATCCAGTAAGATTCCTCAGTTCTGACAGAACTGTTAGGAACCCAACCACCAAACCACCTCAAGAACACGTTGTCAAATGAAAGAGCCGTGTTAGCACAGCTGCCGAAGAGGAGACTCAACTGGTTACGGGGTTAATGCAGCATGCTGTTGCTGCCCATAAGCTGGCCGCGTTTTGCGGCTTACAGTCACTTAGTGGTGGGCGGTTCTGCCGTTTTGGAAGGTCATACACTTTCTTCTGTCTCTGATTTCAGCAGGAGCGTCATGATTATTCGGGGAGAGCTGATTGTGCTCCTGGCTGAATCTTTAGCATGTTAGTGGGATTCATATGGGATCACCTGGGGTGGCGTTGTTCAGGAGGAAGAGAAGTCCTCTGGTAATCGGAGGATTCCTGATTTGATCCCCGGCTCCTCCACAGAGAGCATGTCCAAGTGTCACTGAGCAAGACACCGAACACCTAACCACTCCTGATGAGCAGGATTGCACCTCGCATGGCAGCCTCTGCCTTGAGTGTGTAAAATTGGATGTGTGAATGGTTGAATGTGAGGTGTACATACTGTACATTGTAGCATGCTTTGGGTGGTTGGTAGATTAGAATACCGTTCCAATCCAATCCACTTTATTTATATAGCACAATTTTAACAAACACAAGGTTTTCCAAAGTGCTGCACAGCAAGATAAAACACCACAAAATAACACAATAGAAGCAGAATAAAAAGGTAAAAAACACAGTAGGATAACACAGTAAAATATGATAAGATCAATTAAATAAAATCAGATAAAGTAAAATAATAATAGTAATAATAATAATAATAATAATAATAATAATAATAATAATAATAATAACAAAATAATAAAACAAAATAAGATAGAATAAATAAAATATATAAAATAATATAAAAAAATATATAAATATATAAAATCCGTTAAATAAAATATATAAAATCTGTTATAAAAATCCAATCCAGATATGATTTGCCATTTGCAATCACTGTCAAGAGCCTTTGCTAGAATCTTTGCCATTATAGATATTTATATCAATTAAGGCTGCACAAAGGATTTGGGGTCCTCTTGATGAGTATAATCACATCAAGAGTTGGGTCACCAGACAAATAAAGTTATTCTAGTTGCCCAGGCTCATGTAACGTCGACAGGTTCAACAGCTCATGGTTATATCACTCATGCCGAGGAACTAACACTGCAGCATACATGTTTTATTGGCTGCAGTCTGCTGTCCTGCTGGATTATATACCTCCAACACATACAGTCTGCATCAACAGCCACAAAAGCAGATCTGCTCCACCAAACCAAACGTATCGCTTACTCAACGTCACTAATAACTTATTAGTATCAATCAGGGGTGTCAATGTTCACCTTGTTTATGGTTTAGTTTATAGGCCGCTGTTGGGTTTCTGTCACTTTTGGCTTAACATCCTGAACTGACACAGAATTCAAGTCCCTTTTTTTTTTTAATTCAAACAATATCAAAGTCTAGAAGTGCTGGTACAGCAGTAGCCTGACTGATTAGGATTTGTCATTTTTACCAGATCTAGTCAGACATCGCACAGACTAGTCCATTTCCATTTCATAACCACAAATAAATTTCTTTTTTCGAAAATGTAATTGTTCGTCAGTATTTTTCATTCAGTGTTCTGCAAAAAGTTTCTGCTCACATGAGTTTTCCTCAGAAAAAAAATAATGCAGACTGGACCTTTTATAAATAAGGCATTAGTGTTTTCTTTCCAGTTCAATTTATTTTCGCAGAGACCTCAATTACTTTTTCGTTGCCAGTGACACACTTGACACCGTTCTACAGGCCCCATGTATTCCTGTTAGGCAGCTGTCCCTCAGCCCTCTCTTTATCCTCTCTCTTGCATGATTAGTCTTGTTTTTGCTCATCTTGAGCAACGTGTATGACTTTGACTCTGACTTTGTCACCACTGGCAAATGAAGTCTTTTTCCTGTTAACGGCAGCTCTAACCTCTCTTTTAGCCCGAGGCTCATAATTAGAAAAACATATCACAGATTTACACGGAACAAACTACCAACACAATAAGTGGCGACCTTGTTAGAAACAGTGTCCACATCATTGTCCCGTTCCAGATACACAGCCAATAATGTATCTCAAGCCTCCTCTTTCCACACACATCTTACTTGTGATCGGTGTATTATTAAGCAGTCAAATATATCAAGTTATGTTCAGGGAGGCAGTGCTCCAGACAAAAAGCTGCCCTTAAAATTTGCATACAGATGCACTGGTGGCTCTGTTGCTGGTAAGGGTGGCACCAAGGGAGGTGTAGGACACAGTCACCAGCGCCCGCCAGTCAATTAATCAATCGAAAGTTGTGCTACCTTGCAGGAGAATACCTTTGTATGAGGTAAAGTCACTTACAGGGGAATTACACCAGGCATTGACGTGACGTTTTTTTTTATTTATTTTTTTTTACATGTTATACCAATTGCGCCTGTGTTCCATTTGTTTGCATGACAGCCGTGTTTTTACCTGTGGGACGGCTGAGTAGCTGCACGTTGAAAAAAAAAAAAAAATAAATAAAAAATAGAGCAGCCGTGTAAAAACAAGAGATCAGCAGCGTGATCATTGCCTGGTGTATTTAGACTGTCAGCAGGCCTAACATTAAGCAAAAGTGGTGTTGAATGTTTTACCATTGCAAATATGTTAGCTGTATTTTGCCATTGTGCTAAAAAAAAAAAAAAAAAAGATCACTTGAAAGAACTGGGGAAAAAATCCTGGTTCACTGCACGTTAACAGCACGATGAACTGGGACTACCGCGCTGTGCGTTTTCCTACCAAATGGTTACCACCGTTACATCAATATTTGAGTTGTCCTGAACCTGGTAGAGGACGTACCTCATGTTATTATTGCAGCAGCCCGAGTTCAGTTCCAGCCCAGGCCCTTCGTCCTCTCTCTGCGTCTTTCCTCTCAATCTCTCTCTATCTCTCTCTCTCTCTCTCTCTGCTGTGACTGTCCAATAAAACAGAAATGTGCCTTCCAGCCATAATAAGATGGAGCAGCGGTAGACGATACGGAGACAGAAACATTTGTGTTTGTGAACTCCAGAGATGATAAAATATCATTACATGTGCAATAATGACCGTGAGAAAAAGGTAGTATGTCTTAGATTGGAGCACATACATATGGAAGTGAATGCTCAGGGTCTAAAGGGGCACATACATGTGAAACTTACATTGAGAAACCATCCGCCTTTCACATACATGCCAACACAGTCATTTGCATTCCAAGCAGCCGTGCAGTCGGCTTGTTAGATGTTAACGCGTCGATGGGAGCACAGTCTTTAGAAGGAAGCATCCGCCCTGAAGCGTCAGGAGCGCGGCGGTGGCTTGGATGTGTGATGTCATCACAGCGAGTCAAAGACGGTGACACACATGATCATTATCTCATTGGCAGCACAATCCGGCGCAGAACTTGGGTCTCTGAAAAGCGTTATAATTAAAGGCTGAGCGGAGAGTATCAATACGTGTCAAGCTGGAACAAAAACATAGTCATGTACGATAATTTGTCCATTCATTCCAAATTGGACTACACAGGGTGACACACACACTTGCCTCCGCACACACTTTTTGTCTTACTGTACTTGTGAGGACCTTCCACTGACTAAATCCATTGCCTCAGGAATAAACCTAAACCTGCTCGTCATTTCAGTAAGACGGATGGACGGACGGACTTTTGGCGTCACCTAGAAATGTAACCACTTACTTTTCCAAATTAATTAATACAATTAAAATTACTCAAACTTAAATGGATTCATCACTCATTACTTTTGTCTTGATAGCAGATGAACGCAGTCTATTCCCTGGATATTCCGGTTTACGATCTAATGTCACCCCACCTTGCGGCGGTGCAATGAGTGAATCAGTCAGATATTATTTTTCCCTCCTCGTGGTCAGTAGTAGCCTGTGTCCAGGTGTGAGAACTTTATCCACATTAAAGCATAATAACTCTAATCTTCTGAAGCACCAAGTCAAACATTACGCTTCTCCAAAAGTAATCCCAATGCAAGCTAAGCTGACCAAGGCCTCATTTTAACCCCAAGAGTTCGTCTGCAGAGTCTGTAAGCCAGGCAAAACTAAACACACTGATTGCCCGGGATGTTGTCGAAGACATGCAACCTGTGTCAACAGTTGAGTCCCTTTCCTTCAGATTACTAATTAGCAAAACACCAGTGACAAACAGCCCATGTGTGCATTAATAAGAGAACTGAGGCAGGCATTTAAAACTAACCCAAAGGTCACTTTCCCTAGTAACTTATTACTTTTACATGCAGTAACTGGTAAAGTCATGCAGTTGCCTTTGAGAGAGGTAACTCGTTTCTATAACTAACTACTAATTCTCAGTAACTTGCATAACATGGAGCCCAGTATACTCCACTGTCATGCCACAGTGACATCACATCATGAGAACTGAGAGAACCGGGCTGTGTCTCGTTAAAATGACATCTCCTTAAAATCAGCCATGAATGAACTGCAGCAGACATCACTCACTGAGGGCTGATGGTTATTACTGTGAATATAAATGATAATTTTGATTTTTATTATCTTGGACTGCTAGCATTGGTGGATTTGCTGTAGTGTTTTTGCCACCCTATTTTGACCCACTTGTCCAAGTCAGCCAAGTGGGAGATATTGGATCCCAGGGAAAAAAATTACCGCTTATCCTACTTGTAATTGTTCCCCACAATAAAAAATCATGGGAGGGACACTGGATTGCCCCGGACTGTCACTCCATCCGTTTCTCTGTCACTCTGAATATCTCACAACTTATCCGATTTTGACAAAACACTCTGGGGAACAATGCTGCATTGCATGATTTTCAAAATTACACCAATCAGCCTGAAGGGGGCAACATTTGTATTCATGACTGTGTGTCATGTACAATATCTCAGACGCTGCCGGTCAGATTTTCACAAAATTCAATGAGTTATGTTTCTGACTCTAAAGTATGCACTGCATCATTTGTTAGTTCATCCGTGTAACATGCGCATTATCTCCAACCAATTTGACGAAACTGGAGGAAATGATGTATATTACACCATTCCAGCATTCAAAATTACACTGATTGACCCAAGATGGATCTACAGTTACAGCTCAAACAAGGTGATATGTTGTTGTTGTTGTTTTTTTTTTAACAAATTGGCCCAGACAGCCATTTAGCATCATCACAATTTTACTGTAACTTTTTTTTCTTTTTTACCACTGCCGCTGACGTGAATGTTTTTTCCCAGTTGGCAGGTCGTGTTCTCAGGGAATTGTGAATGATATGAAGGTGGCTTTATCAATAATCATACCATCTTAATATTACTTCCTGCTTGTCGACTGCATATAGGATAATATGTTATGCTTCTCCTCTGTTATTTGACTGCGGTTCTTAAAAAGGACTGTGTAGAGCCACTTGGTCCAGTTTGTTTTTCACCATTAAAAGTGGTGATTAGATTTCCTTATTTAACTCAACTCTGACCTGAAGCTGACTCTAATCCTAACTCCAATCTTAACCCCAAACCTAAAGCTTAATCCTAAATGACCCCCTTATATGAGGATTGACCAGAATGTCCTCACTTGGCAGACAGTGTCCTACTCTGAAGGTCTAAAACGCAAATGGATCCCCACAAGGATAGAAACGCAAGAATGAACGTGTGCAGGAACACATGCACACACATGCTTGGACACACACACACAAACACACACACACACACAGCCAAACATTCTGTACTTCAGACAGCCTCTCTCCTCCCAACCCCCTGCAGTTTTCATACTTGGCATAGAGACAAGCTTGCTCCCCGTATTCATTTTATAAAGATGAAAACACAATCAATACAGTGAGCAGGGAATTGGAAGTCATTTTCATTAGAGCTGCTGAGAGTTGTGCAGTCATTACCAGCAGATAGCACAGGGGGCCCCGGCTGCAGGCAGCCATTTGTATTCTAGACGCCTGCCCTTCCTCTCTCCTTGCAGCCTCGTCTCCTTCGTCTATCTGTCTGTCTTTCTTCTCTGGCTTCACTCTACCCTTCTCACCACATCCCATCCGCCTAAATAAACCACTTTTTCTAGGTCATTTCTCTCACTCCATCTCCGGAAAAGGCTTCTCCTGTGTATGTGTGTGTGTGTGTGTATGTGTCAGAGAATATATATGTAAATGCACAGATCTCCATGCATATATATATATATATATATACACACACACACACACACACACACACACACACACACACATATATATATAGTTTTATTTCATCTGCTGAAGGCTTGGCGTGGATGTGGGTTTCTCTCCAGCCATTAAACGTAGATGTGGTGTGTTTGTTTGTTTTTGCTGTTGAGCTCAAATGGCTATTTCAGTTTTTTTTTTTTTTTTTTTTTTCACTCTCCTTGGATTTTTCTCCTCATTTTTTCCCCTCTCCCATTTACTTGCTTCCCCTCCCCACTAAATCTTTTCAAATGGAGGGAAACAAGTTAAAAAACCCACACAAAATGCAACAAGAGAGACCGGCGGCGCACGCTCAGGGGAAATAACAGTGGCTGCTGGTGGCCATTGAAAGTTGCGGCGGCAAAATAGAGGTGTTTTGTCTTTTTCTTCTCTCTTCACCCTCAGCGGCTCTTGGCTCGGCGAGCTCATTGTCATAAAAATGGAATCTGTCACCGTGCTAGAAACCTCAGTCATGGTAGAAAAGGGAACAAGGACAGTCAATGGGTAGGCAGCCACCTACAAAAAAAGCGACACCTACAACTATACAAGCGTGAAATGGAGAAAAAGCTGCTAGGTGGTTATTATTGCTATTAGTTCTGCCGCATCATCCCAAAGGAAAGTCAAAAGGCGTTTTAATGCATGTTGTTTTGGGGGTATTTTGGGGTTTTTTTGCGCTTGAAAACAGTGAAACACATTTGACATGGACTAAAAAATAGGAAAATAAGTGTTGTTTGTATCGCTTCCTTGGAGGAATGTGAAAATTTGCCACCTCTCATCAGGCTGCAGAATCAGTTGTCACTGAGCTGTGTGGCGGTTAGAGGGAAACGTCCCATTGCAGCGGTCACCCTCATAAATCAATTCAATGGATGATTTAATTATTAAGAAGTTATATTGTTGCTCGTTTAGTTGTAGTTAAGGGTATACAGCTACGGAGAGCATGTCCTCCTCTTCCTCTTGGAGATATGGAATGCATAATCCTAAAAACACAACTTTGATTTACTTTTAGTCCCTTTTTACTCATCTGAATTTTGAATTTTTGAGTCGATGAGAATTTAAAGTTTAATTTAATTCTACTGAATCATTTTCACACTTTTTTTCTCTGTAAATTCCTCATTAAATGACGTGTCAGTGACCTTTCTGCACTGCTTAATTTACAGACCTCATTATAGCTTATCATATTTTAAATTTTGTATTTTGCTTTTGTTTTTATACTGTATTTACTATCAAAAGTTAAGTTTGCCCATATGTCTGTTGTCTCCCAACCTGAGGTCAGGAACTGTGTCTTTATTCTTCTGTTTGTGGTATTTTTGTTTTATTTTTATTTGTTGATGCAGATGTAAATATATTTTGTTGTAGTTTTTCCCAAAAATTAAAAATATTGTTTTGTTTTAGTCTTATTTTTCGTCTTTGAAAACGTGTCGCTGATGAATAATGTGATTTTATTTATTTAACAAAATGAACACTGCATATGTGTGAATGACTCCTTTACACAGCCTTCAGGAGGTTTTTTACACAAAGCTGTTTTATTCATGATGACAGTTTAGAGACCGACGTGTGAGACACAGTTTCTTCATTCGTTTTCGAGACTTGCTTTTTGTCCCTGGGATCTGATCGGTGCCTCTGTCCTTTCAGGCCGCAGCGGGTCAACTGGGTGAAGGTGGACGATGACGTGCCGTCCCACGCCGTCATCACCGGCGGCGACCTGTACATCGAAAACCTCAACAAGTCCTACAACGGGACCTACCGCTGCGTGGCCTCCAACTCAGTGGGCGAGTCCTACGACGACTACATCCTCTATGTCTACGGTATGCTGGGCTGACGCTAACCCTCCAGTCTCTCTCTCTCTCTTTTCTTTTCTTTCTACTTCTATATCTGCTGCTCCGTCCTTCCCATTCAGCTTTTCCCTCCATCGCATCGACTTCACTGCAACCCCGCAAACTCCGAGTGTAGAGAAATACCAGGACCGCCCTCCGAATATTGAGTCACGCTTCCTTTTACACACTTCCATGTCTGTTGCCCCGAGGTTTAAAAGCCCTTATTTATCTCTCGCTCGTGATTGAAGTGGCTGTAATATCAGAGCTCTCATCTGAATTCTCATGATTGATTTTGCACAAAAAGGGCAAGAGATCCTAATGCATTGTTCATCCGGTGCTTTTAACACCCGTCCCCGTTCAAGGGGAGCATCAAGTTTCTGGGAGATTGTCGGCAGCTTGTTGGCAAGTGCTGCCAACACTTCAGCATACCCTGTCTAATAAAGCAGTGTCTCTGGGTTTAAGTGCTTAGTCTGTGGGTTTACAAATTAAAGAAGGAGTATCATCATATTATTCATCGTGAGGCCCCTCAGACCCAACTGACCAAAATGTGATGAGTTGGCGAGGGCTGATCGATTAATGGAACGATTAGTCGACTAATCGGATATTTAATTACACAATTACCGAATGGCTCTTCTTTGGCTATTTAATTTATTTGGAGGTTGTTTTAAACATGTGCGAACTAACAATGAAGACAATATATATGACGTATTCATTCAAAAAATATGTCTAATTAAACTGCTGCTGATTTAGCCACTACTATTACAAAAGAAGCCGACCGAACTGGGATGTAGAGTGAAGGCGAGTCCGGACGGCGAGTCCCGGGTGGAAGAGGCTAAAGCCGGCACAACTCCTGCCAAGAGGTTAATTATTTTACCTGGTCGAGTCTGCGTCGTCCACAAGTCCAACAGGCCATTTTTCAGATGTTCGTGCTCTGTGATATGTGAGGTCCGCTTTACAAATCGTACAGTCAGTCCTCATCTCTGCAGGGTTTAGGGTGAAATACTCCCAGACTCGGTGGTGTTGCATCGGCCGCCGCCGCCATTTGCCCTACCTCTCAGCAAAGATAGTAAAGACGCAAGATGGCTCACTCCTCAGGAACTCAATTCCGAAAACAACATTAGGTCCACGCACAGCATGAAAAACAGTGAGAAGATGTGACCGACTAATTATCGACAATTAAATTCGTCAGCAACTAAATTTGTCATCGATTTTTTTGTAGACAATGTCGACTAATCGTTGTGCCCCTAGAGTCGCCTCAGCGATGAGAACCGTGTAGACTCAGGTACTTATTTGTAAGTTAAGTCTAAGCATCTTCACTTAAACTGACCCTCGGGAGTTTTGCATCGTGAACCTTTGAAATTACTTAAACCGCCATTTCGCTTTAGTGCCGCTTTAAGTTCACATTCCCCATGATTTAGATAGTTCTGGTGACATTTTTAAAAAAATTTTAAAGCTAAACTGAAGTTTTGGGTTGTATGGTTCCCCGGGTGTGATCTGAGAAATCTCCTCATTAGTCGCTCTGTCTTCCCCTGGGCTGCTAATCCACGACACTGGATTTCCATCACTCCTTTCATTTCCATCGCGTGGCAAAACGTTTCCCAGTGCACCACTTTGAGCACATACACAAGTGCAAACAAAGCGGTTATTTACAGTTATTTTCGAAAATATCCACCAGGACATTTCTTACCGGCACAAGTTTACTATGCGCAAGTTGCCCACAGACTACTACACTACCTGCCGGATCTACTTTCCAATTCAAATAATGGAAAATAACCAGAAAAGAGCCGTTTAATTCCCTTTAAAAAAAAGTATACTGGGACTTGGTGTCTTTTTAAATTGGCACCATCCACTTTGTTTGTGTCCGTTTATGTGCCAAAAGTGTTTTTGTTATTGGACCTGGTTTGCTGTGCTATGGAAGTGAACGGAGAGATTAAAAAAAAAAAAAAAAAAAAAAAAAAAAAATACAGTGTTGTGGATTGGCAACTCAGGGGAGCACAGAGCAACTAATGAGGAGATTTCACCAGCATGTAGACTCATAGAACAGCCAGGTAACTATACAAGCCAAAATTCGACCAATTACAGTTTTACTTTAAGTGTTGGCGTGGAGCAGCCGAGCCAGTCATCTGTTGCATCTGATATAATCACAAAGTCTGGCAGTTTTGTGTAGGAGATTGGTCAAGACTTGCACAATAGGTGACTGGAAGAGCGTGAAAAAAAAAATCCCTGTGCAGCACACGTTGTTCATGCGATAGATTTTCAAAAATAAACCTTGGTCTATGAGCTAGACTGAGGCTATCAGTCGATGTGGTGTATGCTGAAGTGTTTGCAGTGAGCTCCGGTATACAGGAGGCGTTTATGATTTTGGGTGTCTCGTCTTCTGATCACTTAAGGGCTAAGTTGACAAGCAGGCTAAATCTCCCATAAATTTTATTGCCTGAACCTGCTTTCATCTATCTCCTGTCACATCTCTTTTCTCTGCCTTTCCTTGGCTTTCTGTTGATCTAGCCCTCCTCCTCTTTGTAATCCCTTTTCATCCCCATAGCATTATCTCAACACTCTTTTATACTGTTGATACCAATAACATTTTCTCCCTAAGCAGGGCATTACGCTCTAATGTGCTCATTTTCCCTGGCCAAAATTACTTCACTATCACTTTTGGTAGCTCCTGAGCCCGCAGAGAAATTATTTGGCTGCTATTGTCAGAGGGAATTAGCGGAGTGAAAAGGCCTTATTTTTATGTGAGGGAAGAAAAAAAAAAAAAAAGGGATGCCCAATGCCTGACGGACGCCCGCTGAATGGATGTTATTTACAGCAGAGTGAGACGCTGTGCTAATGATGAGTGCAGTAGAATAACAGAGGCTTTGTCAAAGACCAGGAAACAGTTTATTGCCACCTGCTTCGCCGCAGCTGTTAGCCGTCTATAGTGACAGAGCGGCTTCCACGTCTCGGTATGTGTGTGTGTTCCTGTGCCTGCGACAACCAGAGCGAGTTAGATCGCCGAACACACGCTGGGTTAGCATTCGGGTTTAAGGTTCAGATTAGAATTAGGATTGGGTTAGGCTCAGACTGGATGCACCGGCCTCTTTGGGACATTGGTGAACTTGGTCATTACGTGATGAAAAGACTGAAAGGAAAAAAACAAAACCAATGACAGTTGGATTCCTAAAAGTACAGTGGTCCCACGTTTATCGCGGGAGTTACGTTCTAAAAATAACCCGCAATAGGCGAAATCCGCGAAGTAGTCAGCTTTATTTTTTACAGTTATTCTAGATGTTTTAAGGCTGTAAAACCCCTCACTACACACTTTATACATTTTTCTCAGACAGGCATTAACATTTTCTCACTTTTCTCTCTTGTTTAAACACTCAAAGTTCAAACCTTCGTAGAAAAATAAGTCCAGTAAAAAAAAAAAAAAAAGCATGCAAAATTGCACAAAAAAAAAATCTGCGAAACTGCGAGGCCGCGAAAGGTGAACCGCGTTATAGCGAGGGACAACTGTACTATCGTCTTACTAGCTGCTTAGGGGGACGCAACACATCTTATCTTAAAGTATTAGCACGTGCACAGGACGAAGGCGAGGAGATCCACCTGAAACAATAAGATCATTTCGGCCGTACTCCAAAATAAGAGTCCGAAATAGGTTTACCAACAAGGCATCTTAAATAGAGTAGTTCTGTAAGGCTCAGTTCGGTTTGGGATTAGGACTGGGGTTTCGGGTTAGGGTTCACGTGAGGATAAGGTTTAGATCAAAAAACTGAACTTTGATGGCGTCGGGTTGCGTTGAGTTACCTGGATGTCGACATGGCGGTGAAATCTCCTCATTAGCTGCTCCGTGCTGCTAATCCACACTTCTGGATTTCTATCTCTTCGTTCACCTCCATCGCAAAACAGCACTCAAATGATAATACTTTTGGCACGTAGAGCCTGCTGGAAACGACTTGATAGCGCTAACTGTCATTGGACAAAAATGAAACGGGTAGCAGGACTTGTTTTTTTTTTTGTTTTTTTATTTTTAATTGTCATAATCCACTTTGTCTGCACTCGTTCATGCACTAAAAGTGTGTGGGATCTGTTTTGCTCTGCCATGGAAGTGAATGGAGAGATACAAATCCAGTGCTGTGGATTAGCACTTAGTGGAGCACGGAGCAGCTAATGAGGGTATTTCACCACCATGTGGACTCGAACAACACCCGGGGAGCTTTACAACCCGACACTCCACCAGAGTTCAGTTTTCCCTGAAGGTTAGCCATATACCGGTTAAGGGTTAAGGGTAAGGATAAGGTGTAACAGAATCAGTGTAACCAAACATAAGAGAGAGTGTGTGTGTGTGTGTGTGTGTGTTGGACATGCACAAGTGTGTGAGCAGATCAACCACGACACACACACACACACACACACACACACACACACACACACACACTTATAACCTTGAGTCAGAACAGCAGCCATCTTGTTGCTCACAGCCGTGTGGTCCAAAAAGCCCAACTTCGCCTGAGGTGTAAATGTGCTGGTAATTGTGCCAGGCTTTTTGTACATCGCTCTCCCCAGCCACAACAACAAAACCCCATGGGGAGGGCTGCAAGTCGCCCCCTCTCTTATCCACCTACTCATCCCCCCACGGTGAGAAACACACAAAGATAAACACGGTAATGCAACACGTGGGCAACTAAAAGCCCTGCACCAAAATACCACCCGCCATTAAAAACCCACAAGGCCTCCGTCCTTTCAGAGCCGGTCTTTTGATGACTTTGATGTGTCCGTGGCCCCGGCATTACTAATGTCTACTGTAATTCACCAGCAAATCATGCCGAACCTTCGCCTTGCTAATGGGAAGACAGGATGTTGGGGCCGATTCTCACATTATGTTCCAGGCTGTACACCCTCCCTGCCCAGCCTGGCCCCGCCCAGCCCGGCCCCACCTCCTCCAACACACACACACGCAGATAATTAAATTAGAAAGACAAGCACCGGGAGCATTTGCATACCAGACTCAGGTACATAAGTATAGTGCTGGCCATGATTCTTCTTGAAATTATCAAGAAATGGAAGAAGTCAGGGAATTCAAACCCATCGGAGTAACTCTAGATCCACAACCTGCGAAGAAGATCTCAAAAAGAGCAAAGAGCAAACTCTCCAATTAATCAGGCACTACATACCCGCTCAGGCAGCCCAGTTATTAATGCTCTGATTTGATTTTTCCTCATTTTCCTCATCGTATTGCATGACATTATGAACCTAAACATCACAGTCTACAATAAAACACCTTACATCCTTATAGCATCAGCCACTAGAAGTAATGGACAAAAAAAATCTACCTGGATACTGAAAAGTCACCAACGACTAAGCTTTGAGAGCTTCACTCATTTTTGTTATATCAAATTAGTTTTCAAGTGTAGCAGCGGTCGAGCCCCACAGCCTCTTTTCTGATGTTTCCAAAGACAAGACAGTAACAGAGTAAGGAGGAGCATGGACGATGGCAACTGCAAAATACCACGTCATAGATCTAAATTTAGAAAATCACCATTCTCCAGAAAGGGTTGTCCATTTTGCACCACACTACCAAATGAAACCAGATTTATTCCAAAAAAAAAAAAAAAAAATCTTTTGCAACAACGATTAAGTTCTAAAAGAAAAACATAGTTGTACCCATTTTTATCCAATTGTACTATAACTTATTAAGGTTATTTTCCCCCTTTGTATTTGACAGTCCCACCCTGTCTCATGGCAGCTTGTGCAATAGTCATGAAATTTAATCTGCAGATTTGTGTCCCTGGAATTGTTCTTTTTTTTCATGTACACGGACATGAATTTAATTTGTGACCGTGAGCACGAATTTTCCTTTTCGTGCATATGCACACAAATTTAATTCATGGCATGAACATGATTTTTCCTTTACCAGAAGTGGCTAAATTTCAGAGCACAGGTTAGAGAAAGGTAATGGTTCGGATTAGGAAAAGGTCATGTTAAACATTACAAAAACGTTAGGCTGTGAGAGCTTTACTCATTATAGCTTCACTCAGTGTTACAAAACGTTAACTACATGTAAAGTACTGGGAAACAAACAATGGACAAACCCTGATCTCCTGCCGGACAGTCCTGTTTATTGATCCATCCACCTCCCCGCCTTCCTCCTAACACAGACTTTCCCACTTCGTACTGCCTCACAGTGTGTGGCGGCTCCAAATGAAATACAACACTTTGAAAGTTGTGCTGTAACAAAAAAAAATGGCCTTTTCTTTAGATTACATTTCATGAAAATTGCATGAAACACACTGAGGCTAGGCTGCACAATCAAGTGTATTTTGTTATGTGCATTTCAATTCATTCCTATATTTGTAATTTATTAAGATATTAGGATTATGACATTTGTATACATTTGTATACTATACAAGTTAAAGCCTAAAAGACAAAACATAGAAATTAGAATTAACTATAATGTTTTAAGTGTTGCATATCATTATAATTCTTTGTATTGGAACAATGTTTAGTCCGTATAAGGTTAAATTTAAACAAACATCAGACTATCACCAGCGCAGTCACACAGCACAGTAAATAATTCATGTTATAGCAGCCTGAGTCCTTATGAAATGCCTTCCACTAGCCGCTTGAAATGAACCATATTTTAGACTGAATGCACCAAAAGACACTAAAAGCTTTCCTGAAAAAGCAAACATTTTGCTGATATTGTTTTTACATTCCTTATTTTAAGATTTATTGTATTATAGTGCTATTTAAAAGCAGCCACAATTTCAGCATCAGGCCCCACACAGTACATTAAGGCTGTGCAGCCTTATGATAAAGTCTGCATGGCACTCTCGCCCCCAAACCCACCCCTGGCCTGACAGCCAGAACAAATGTAGCCATGGCCAGCATCTCCTCTAATACGTCTGATTCGCGAGTATTGTGACCCTAAGTGATGGAGAGCACCGGGAGGCTGGCTGACACTAACAATGTTAACAGCGGAAAGAATGCAGTCTGTACTACTCTAACTCTGACTGTCGCTCCCACTTCACAGCGGAAGAAAAAAAAATACCATCAGGGTTTTCCTCTTGCAGTCAAGTGAGATCTAGCGCTGAGGAGTTTAGGTTGTTTACAGGCTGCCGCTTACCCAATAAAGGAGGCCTCTTCCTTCTCCCTGCTCCCTCACCAGCGCTGGGCTTTTATTGCACAGCACTAGCTTGTTTAGTGACCCTGTTGCTCTCATTCTTCTTCCCGCTCGCTTTATGCTTACTCCCCTTTGAAGCACATGGGAGTTTCTCCACAATCTGCTGTTGGCTCTGGAAAACGCATCCCAACAAGCTTCCAAGGGTTCAAAGATCGCCAAAATATCCTACACTCGTGGCAGCAAGTGCCGCTGCTTTGCTGAAATTGTATTTGAGTGGAAGCGAAATGGCTCATTTGAAAAATGCCGCAAGAAAGAGCAAAAAAGTAGCTCATTACTTCTGCCAGCAAAGTTGGGGGGAGGTTATGTTTTCACTCCTGTCTGTTTTTCTGTTTTGTCAGCAAGATATCTCAAAACATTAAGAACAGATTTGGCTGAAATTTGGTGCACAGATCGCCTTTTGCCAAGGGATGAGTTGATTGGATTTTGGTGGCGATCCAAATATCAGATTTCTGCCATTACACAATATCATGTTTTTTCAGCCATAACTTTAACGCTGCATTCCAGTGATGGTGGGAAAGTCTGACATCTGGGACTTCTGTATTGGCTGCTAAACAGCATTGCACTACCACGCTACTTTGTTGAGAAATCAGACCTGGAAGACAAATAATAAACAAACAAATATGGCTACAATGACTGCAGCTTTGCAAGTTAGAGAACTGTACAGAGTTGGCAGAGGTTTGCACTTTAGCTTCTAGTTTAAAGTGTATGTAAAATGAAACTGCTGAGGAATTTAAATGACAGGGGAGCTGCACTTTTTTTTTTTTTAACGTATGAGGGAAGGCATGGACAGAGATTTCACCATTAATATCCTATTTATATTTGCCAGTCTGTCAGATTTTTAAGTGGTTTTGCAGTACCTGCTTTCCAGTGGCCATAGAATTCACTTGACACCGAGCTAGACCCAAAGGCACAGAAAACTTCCTGCCCGGCACAAAGTGGAGCGATGCCCGCTGCATGTGAACCACTGGGGAACACTCGCAGGTGCACAAGGTGGAGGAAACATACAGCTGATGTTAAGTTTTTAGTTTCCAATAAACTAAAATAGACCACAAAAAATAATTAAAGAAATTGCTGCATGACCACACTGCCACAAAGATGTGCTGGACCTCTGTGGCGCCGCTTGTGGTTGGTAAAACACGCCAGAGACACAAGTTTATATCATTTCTAAATTAGTTTACAGGTTCTTGTCACATTTAGAAACTTCACTGAACAGGAGTGGCATTGCAACTTGTTTTCAGACGTGGGGAGTCAGGCAGAAAACATGACGCCGGGCTGTCGGGGGCTTCGCTCAGAAGCCTCAGCGGTGAGATTGCAGCGGTCCACGTGCACGTTTGAAGTTTGTAAAGTCACATCAGTGATCCGTTAATTATTAATTTGATGCTGGTGCTGCACCAGTAGGGGAACCCAGCATCTTAAATTAAGTCTTATAGTAGGTGCTGATTAGTAACCCTGTGGTTGTTCATTAGCTTCTGAATAGAGTCAGTCACCCCCATATCTTTTGTGATCATATTAATAATAAATTATAGTTATGTACAGTAGGAGTTGACACAGCACTTTAACAATCAAATAAAAGCAAACATCACACTCTTAATTTAAAACGAGTAAAAACACCACAAGAAAAATGAAAAAAGCCAAGCAGCGTGCCCATTTTGGAGGTCATGGCAGCGATAGGTGACTGCATTTTTACCCAGGGTGCTTTGTGCTGTGTTGGACAGAGTGGAACCAATCAAATCTCATCAATTTTATGTTTGGATGATGTCAGCTTGTTAGTTAGCTACCCATTTAGTATGTGGACAGCTAATCACTGTCTTGTTAGCACGCCCAATTTGTACAACGGTTAAGATAGGCAGGAGTTGGAGACTGTAATGACTAGTTGTGTGTTAATATTAAAGTGAGCAGGTGTTTGATATAATTAGCTCCCTGGTTAATTAGCTAGCTTCCAAAGCCCTAAAACATCAGTGTTTTCATGTTAACTGAGCGGACTCCTTTCAAGCGACAGCTGGGAGCGTTTTAGGGGCGAAACTAGGACCAGAGGCATTTGTCTGCGTCACAGTCAAAGTGGTTAATAGTTGTGGGTCTTTCAAGGGCCAATGCCAGTTCTTCGGGGACTGATAGGAAACATGATGCTGAGTTATACTATGTATGTGTAATATATAGATTAAAAAAAACACCAAAGTGTAATAAAGGGATAGTAAACCCAGATAAAAACAGGAATTTCCTTTAGTATTGTTTATTGATTATTTAGTGGCCGATTATTCATGAGTTCTGTCTTCATCATCCACCAAATTTAAGAGTTCCAAATCAAGTTTTAGGGGCTGCTTTTTTTTACAGTCACACACTCCAGCAAGCCATTGTGCATTCTCCTATTCTTCTAGAGAGTAACATTATTGTCTAGACGCTGGTAAGACCAAGCAGCTGTAGTGAAAATACCCACGGCTCTAACTGGTGCTGCAACAATATGCGGATTCGTAGTTGATGGATTGATTGATTGACAACTTTATTAATCCCATGGGGGAAACTTGAGTAGCTACTCAACAGCAAAAGAGGACAAAGACAGAGATGACAACGTAGGTACATAAATACAACCGTGCAGCTCAGTGCAGCTTATTATCAACACGTTTAGCCACCACTGGCACAAAGTCCCTTTTCATACGTTCTGTAGAACATCTTGGCACAACCAGTCTCTCACTAGAAGTGCCTCTAAGGCCACTAAAGAAACCACAGAGTGCACGGTCGTCGTAACTGAGACTTTGACAGATTTCTAAAGGTTCCAGGGTAAAACCAATAATCGAGCCAGCACTTTAATCTGCTTGTTAAAATTGTTTTGTAGAAGTAGAGCTGATGTGAAAAGGTCTATGAAGCAAATTCTAGCTCTTTTAAACCCAGCTAAATTTGGGTTTTGATCTGGAAATTACTCAGGAAAATGGCTAAAGGTAGAAGGGTAGATGGTTATGGATCAGGGTCGACCTCAAGCCAACCAAAGGTAACCGTCTGGCAACTTCAATATAGAGAATTTCTGAAAGGTGGCATTAGTAAACAGTTTTTCTCCTGGGTGTGTGTTGAGGCTGCAGGTAGTGAGGAGGCTCAGTCATCACCGGTGAGTGCCACTCTCTCAGGCTGCAGGCCTGATTTTCTGCTCTTTAGGAGGCTTTTGTGTTTTGTATATAGTTTCAATTTACCACTTCCAGGGTACAGAGAAGATTTCCCCCTGGAAATCACAGTGGAATTTACTTAGTTGGATGTGGTTGCTTTTCTCTGTTGCAGCTCCACTTCCTGATTTAGGCAAGTGAAACAGGTGTATTTTTACATAAAAAAAAAAAAAATCTTAGTTTTCTACAGCTTTGACAGTTAGGCACTTCTTTTAACACTAATCCAAATACATGTAACTCTGCGTAGACCTTGTATGTGCATGGTGATGTGGTTAAAAGCATCACTTTTCTGAAATTCTAAAAATATCAAACAAGAGCTTTGCTCGGTAAATGTAATTTGCATGTTTTCTACCTGTTCATGTGGTCTTAATAAAAGCACCATATGTTTGTCTTAACTCTTTCAGACATCTCCAGGCCCAGCCTTAATGCAAACTGACACATCCACTCAGTATTTTACAGGGCGTGCTCTGTTTCCAAGAGATTCAATGTAGTTTAAAAACCTGATAACAATAACTTGGCTCCCCATAATACTCAGGTCAGGTACATGCAGTGGGTACGGAATGAGGGAAAAGCATCACTCCAAGAGACAGAAATTACTAAAATGCATGTTCATGATCATCATTTTTTTCGTTTCAGTATATATAGAAGATACATCTATTTTAGGGGGAAAAAAAGCTCACACCCGGCTCACATTTTCCCTTTTAATTAACCAAATTCTGCGACACAATCAAACAGACAAACGATTGTTGGTTACTTTGTTCCTCAATGGAAACCACATAAAAACCAACCTAAATTAGCCATATTAGCCGCTGTTGCCGTTCGAACCCTAAGCTGAAACTGAGCTTTGTAAAGGCACTGTGGTAATGTTTCTGTGGACAAACACCTCCCACACTGATGCTGGGCGTACTTCACGACTCCCTCAGGATCAAAAGTGGCGCATTACGTTTTTTTTCGTCGGTGTAGAGGAAGCCTGGCGAGCAGGGGAGGCTGCCAGAGGTCAAAGGTGTCATTAAACTGGGAGTCCACACACACACATGGAAAACAAAAGTAGTATTTCAGATGATTTTGGAATAGCGTATTAGTAGACCCCACCAATTATTCTGTATATTTTGCAGAATATCTACAAAATGTGCTGAATATACTTCACTTTCATGCTAATCTTTTTCCCAAAGAAAGCAGTCATATTTTAGAACTCAGATATCATTTTTTCTCCCTTTTCGCCCATTGGTTTACATTCATTCACCCTACGATACAAAAATGAACTTTCAGAGACTTCAGACTTTCTTCACTCCAGTATTGCATCAGTCAAGTAATAAAGTCGTCCACATTCGTTTTCCTGAAAGCAGCAGCACTGTTGAGTGAAACCTCAGGGAAAATAGTCCCTAGGGAAACGTTTGCTTTACGCAGCCAAATATCAGTTCCATGGTTTCTGAATGGTGACTTTGTTGACCGCAGTACTAGAAAGTTATAAGGTGGATGTTTCAATCAAAAACGCATATGAAAACATATGATTATATGTTGGGAAATCTTAAGTACCCCTGCATGATTCACAAAATTGGTTTGTTGCCATGTAAAATGTGGGTAAATTGCTGTAAATGGTCCAAATGTTCAAAATCACTGATCTGCTCCTTTAAAGGTAAATATTCAAAAGTAGAATAAATCCCACGTTGAGTAGCTTCAGTGTGCCCACAGTTCAGTTGAGCATTGATTGTGTTTGAATTACCATTTCAATCAGCTGCAACACTGAAGTGTATTGCTTGTTAATCTGTATCACATTACAATTCCCAATTGGAATGCATTGTTTTCCTGTTTATCACCTGATGCGTAGCACTGTAGTCAGTTTTTCTTTTCTTTTTTTTCTTGAGCATTTTCATATTTTTCGCTACCACTACAGACACCGAGGGGATGTAGGTCATCCCCCTCAGCCTGTGTTCACGTTGCGTTCCTTAACTCGCCAGTTTTTGAGCAGGAATGGCTTTCGTCTCGGAGCTTCCCGCGGTCCTGCTCTTCTCACTTAGACCAGAAACACTGATTCATGAGCCCTGGCGGTAAACAAGGCCTGGAGACTCAGCGGGAGGAAGAGCACATTCAGCCCGTCACATTTGAAAGTCAATAAGCTCCAATGTGCTTTGATACATTGTACAAGCTAGCTACAAAAAAAAAAAAAAAAAAAAAAAATGGAAACGTAGTAAACATTCAGCCAGTCTTGCCAGTCCGTTTCCTTTAATCTTTTTTTATCACTGCTAAGTTTTTAATGAGCTATTGACACTGATGATCCCAAACATCTGCTGGACCCTCACAGTTCATGATGGGATAAAACCAATTAGGCGGCACCACTGCCGAGCTGGAGTTTGTCGGCTCCCAAGCATGTGTGAAACTCATCAGCACAAGCTGTGTCTGCCAGCTGACTTCCCAATGGATCACGTCTCCCCGTCTTTGTCTGCACGATGGTCCGTACAGCCTTTTGTGTTGTCAAGGTTGTCTTTAAAAGAATGGAATTGTTGATAGATTAAAAACACATCCTCCATCAGCAGTTTGAATACTGATCCACAGCACCTGAAGGCCTTTATTTGCATTTGCAAATTTGCTTCAGGCAGAATTCTGAGGGGCTACACGGACCTCTCTGCCTCCTATTTGAATTACTTGATACGCATTTCAAAAGGTTCTTAAAAAAGATGATTTTCTTAACTAACAACTGTGAACCAGTTGGTGCATAAAATATGAACAATTTCTGCCCTCGGGGAAGACAATTATTATAAGATAAACAACCTCTCTACCCTTAGGGAAGACATTGCAGAGAACTGAATAACTCTTATTAGCCCTTTAATTCAAATCCTTTATTGAGTTTAAGGATTTTCAATTTACACTGATAACTACAAATTTCACAGTCAAAATACCAGTGCATGAAACATTGAGACTTACTGTTGTACATTCGGTAATACATCTCCTACAAACGTGACTTGTTATAGTTAAGGGAGGAGCGTGATCACAGCATTACTCCCTTGTGTTCAGCTCTGTGAAGGGCCAAGAATATCAAGAAACAAGCAGAGAAAAACAATTGAATTTCACAAGTTTAAGATGGGTAACCATTTTGGTCTGGCAGTGCATGCTGTGCTGCTGCTTGTTCAATGATCCATGCACTCAGAGTCTGCTCCTTCTCAGGAGCAATACTATAGACTGCATTACAATAAATAAAACATGTCAGAAGACATTAAAACACAAAGCAAAAGAAAAACAGAATTCAAACCCAGGAATAATAAAGACAAGCTAGCTTGTTTTTCTGCATGGAAGGTTGTTTTTTGTTTTGTTTGATTTTTTGAAGGGACTCATGAGAGTTTAATGATGTGGGTAGCCTATTATAAACTTTCATGCCCTGATGGAAAAGTCCTGACCACTAGAGTTGGATTTGTCAAACTTTGTCATTATCACTAGTGGCACTTCTATTTTGGTGTTTTTTTTTTTTTGTAATGGTGCCAGAGCATCATTAGATTGCACTGATGTCTGCTGAGGCTTGGCCCCCCTGGACACTGTGACTGGAGCTTCATCAGGACAGCATGGGGGAAATCTGTTCCAAAGCCACTTGAAAGAGGCACTATTGCTCTCGGTGGACAGCACAATGGAATACCTTAGATAAACTCTATTCAGCCTATAAATGAGCTTGCAGGAGGAAATCTGAAAGTTCTGGGTTGCCTTTCGCTGCAAGTCTAGTGGGTAGACCTGAAATGGAGGTGAGTGTGGACGGAGTGGATGGGCGTGAGGTATCGCTTAGGTCGAAAATTAAAAGTTGGATTTGTTGACTCCCAGCGGATGAGTTAACGCACCGGGAGGCGGATGGACAGGTACAAAGCTCCACTAGAACCTCCGCTGTGATACAATTCAGAGTGAAAATGTTGTCAGCCCAGTAAGCAGAGGCATAAAAACATCACTAAACAGAGAGCTGATAAGAGAAATGAACACCTGTGCACTGAATTTAATAGCTCACTTTAAGCTGAATTTTAGATGCGTTTGGGATTAAGCTCATTTCCCAAATGATTGGCTTTGCTCCAAAGACGCCGACCTGCCCCGACGGCGAAAACTACGTGAGATTGTCATTGGATTGCCGTCACAATGCCGCAGAAGCTCAAAGATGATTTTTAAGTTTGGCTTTGAAGAGCCGCCTGTTAAATGCTTTGCTCCAGCCTCATTGCACCTTTAGTTAATTGCGATCCTGTGAGTAAGTTTGTGAGTTTGATCACCGCTCATAGAGGTGCTTTAGCAAAGAAAAAGACACCTCACACCACATATGTTAGGTCTATACAGAATATCACTATCAAGAGTCATCCCAGAGGAACAGCAAGACGAAGCAGACAGAGGACACATGGGGCCAGATTTATGGGAAAAATAACTGCCAAATATGTTTGCACTTGTGCTATAGGTTATGAGCCGGGTTGTAAATGTGTAACGCAAATGCGCAAATGTGTACCCTAAAGTAAAACCACAATGTTTAAAAGCAAAATATCCATGCATGTCTGATGTATTTTGGAGCCGAAAGCTGCTATCTTCAAATATGCGAAATACTTTTTTTCTGCAAACAAATGCATTTGCTGTTTTGAGCTATAAGCAGCATTTCCTTTTTGGTGAATTATTCAAAACATTTGCAGCCACTCCGGCAGGGTCATCCCACAGAAAAGCTCCACCGAAAGCTGCTGCTGCTTTTCAAATTCACCAATGAGAGCAAATGTCTGTGCATCTCCGTTACAAGTTTGCGAGTCACGTTTTGCGCATTTGTGTAAGACGTTTGCGAGCGCATACACCTGAAAACTCTGCTTCCTTTTGACAGCTTCCCATGCAAGTATAACCCCCATGCCGCAAAGGTCCTCACATCTCCTTCCCCTTTTTCCTCTCTCTCCGCAATTACTTCTCCTTTTCCTCACTTTCTTATATCATCCTGTTTTGTTAAACTTGAGAGTGGTCTTCTCCCTAATCAGCCACCCAAATTACTTTTTTTGCACCTTTTAATAAACCCTGCAATTTTTCAGTCCATTCTCAGGCAATCAGAGCAGCATGGGATGCCTCTAACCAGCAAACACTGCCTGCGGCTTCATATCAATGCAGCCCCACCACTTCGACAGAGGAAATGTCACTTTTGATATCCCCCTGTGGTCACTGTCAGCGAGGGGAGTCCAACCTGGCTAATGAATTAAAAAGGAAAAGGCTGTAGGAGGGAAAATGCGCTCCAGTTGAAGTCTGTGCAGCAAACCTCCCCCTCCCCTGCAGCCTTCATGCACCTCACATGATGGTGTTTATTCAAATGTGTTCATGTGCTTGGATATTGCCCCCACAACCTCTTCATTTACTGTGTCATTATGTGTGTTTTTTTAATGCATCAAACTTTGCTTTGATTTTTTTTTCCCCCCGCTGTTGATATCCTCGCCAACACCGCACTCGTCTCCTCCGAGATATTAAGCATGCACAGGCACGTTTGTTTTGTCAAGATGGTTCACCGCATAACAATGACAGCATAAGTATGACACAAGTACGTGTTACTCATTACACATTTAATCATTTTTAACAACCATGTGCTCGCTAGCTCAGTCAATATTACATGTCCTGGTTTATAGCCTGCGAGTAGATTGTGCACACAGTGAAGGAAATGGGTTCTTTGAGAAACAAGCTCTTTGATCAACTTAATCGGTGTGCGACAAGAAGATTGGTAGCAGTTTCACCTTTTTGCGTCTACAGTATTTAGCGCGCCGTCATGCGGCTTATTTGTCAAAAAGTCGGCACGCCGGGCCTCAAACTCACACACACACACACGGAGACGCACATCTTGAGGAAGTCGCTGTTGGCCATATATCAAACAGCGATACCATCACAGTTGCCTCACTTCATTGTAGCGTTTCCTTTATCGTCATGCTGTTTATATTCATTTTGTTTTTTTTTTCCCCCTCCTGTGTTTGTCATGTACTTGTCTTCTCATCCAGATGCTCCCACCACTACCCCTATACCCACCACCGCAACCACCACCACTACCACCATCACCACCACCACCATCTCCTTCCCTGACGAAACACAAGGTACAGTATGACCCGGACAGAATGTTTGTGTGTGTGTGTGTGTGTGTGTGTGTGTGTTCTCCTGTTTTCCAAGCCTAGTAGCCACACACTCTCTCATCATCTTCATGCCATGCTGACTCTCGTATTGGCGTACATGTCTTTATTTCACAGGTGTCCTCTCCATTCAGCTCCGCATGGAACTAAATGATGCGTCACCTAAAGCGTTTGCTACTGTCCAAGTCTGTGCGTGTGCGTGTGTGTGTGTGTGCGTGCGTGCGTGTGTGTGTGTGTGCATGCGCGTGCGCTACCCGAGCAGACCTAATAAGATTGGGAGGACTGATAATAACCCTCGAGGCCCAGACTCCGCTCCCTCTTGCTTGTTTTGGAGTGCAGCCTCTCAGAGCAACCTGTTCTCCACCAGCACTGCTCATTCTCTCTCAGTCGCCTCCCTCCCTGCAGAATCTTGTCACAAAATGTTGTTTTAGTGCCAGAACTGTTTCCAGAAGGACCGGTGATGATGATGCTCGTACAGTATTCTCAAACATTTAAAAAAAAAATCTAAATCAGACAGTTTTCTTCTTCTGTTCTCACAATCCTCCTCACAGATGTTCTCATTCAGACAGCCACAGCACTCTCAGTCAGTGGTGTGTCTGCCTGTCCCCCGCCCACACACACACACACACACACACACACACACACACACACACACACACACACACACACACACAGCCCCCACCTAAGGAGTATGTTCATGACATGTCTTAAAGGGATTGTTCAATTGTTTTCAGTTTACAAAAAGCTGTTCTGTAGCACAGTCGTGCTGCTGTCTTCCTCTCATTGTCACATGGCTGGATGCTCCACATGCTAACTGTTAGCCTCCTGCCATTGAAGTGGACTTCCCCCCGGCTAACACTGTTAAAAATAGGCACCATCATCCACCCAAAGAAGGTTCAACATCATTCTAACATTCTTAAAGACAACTGCTTTAATCTATTCAAATTATGGAATAAGTTTGATGTTTGAGTTTGATGATGTGTAGCTGATTTTTTTTTTTTTAAAAGACAAGATGGTGTAAAAAATATTAAAAAGTGCATGCATGTTAGGGCTGGGCAATTAATTGAAAAATAATCGAAAGCGACATTTAGGGCCCTTAACCGACATAATCCTGCCCATGATGGTTATTCCGGTTACCACAACACAACACGTCACATCACAAAATACTCCTGTTGTCATGGTAAACACGGTCCGTTCCTCCTCACTCAGGCTGTACTCTGCAAACTTTCAGCAGTTTAAGCAACAAGGATTAAAAGAGAGACGCCAAAAGAGCCTCACCGCATCGTTTAGCCCACAGGCAGCACACACAACAGAAGCTCACTGACATCATGACGTCATACGACCGTCGCTCCGTGATTCTGGGTAGTGAATAAGAATAATATAGATATGATAATAATATATAGCCTAGATACTGATGATTAATTATTGTACTACTACTACTAATAATGATAATACTAATAATAATGATAATAATAATAATCATTAGGGAGCAAAATTCTGAGAAATTAATCTAGCCTGCTTACTATGCAGGCATGCTATATTATTATTAGTGCATATATATACTACTCCTAATAATGATATAGCAATGATATTACTTGAAATAATATTTGTTTAGAAGAGATGCAGCTTTTTGTAGTTTGATATTGCCGTTTTGTTTGCAAAAGATTCAAGCTATAATAATCGGTAATAATCGTTGATTAATCGTAATCGAGGTAAAATGTTCAATTAATTGTGATTTTGATTTCTGCCCTGATACATGTGCTTAATGAAGAAAACAAAGGAAAGCACACAAACTATCAATTGTGTGCACCATGCATTCATATGTACATTTTAGTTTTGGAAAACAACACCCGCAAAGTGACGTTAAACCTTTTTTGAGTGGATTATGGTGTTTATTTTTAACACTGTTAGCCGGGGGGAAGTCCAGCTCAATGGCAGGAGGCTAACAGTTAGCATTTGGAGCATCCAGCCAGTATCCAGCGCTCAGTAACACTGAGAGGAAGACAGCACCACTACTGTCCTACAGGAAGTGAAATAATATGAAACACTTCAAAATGAAGGAAGTGCCCCTTTAAATAGCAATCTGACAAAGCTCTGTGGCTCCGTCTGCATGAACGCGGCGGAGAAACATCGGTCAGACGTTGCCGCGATAACGCTGTATGAGATGGGCCGCTGATAGTGCATTCACTATAATAATGGTACGAGTCTGATTTTATTGTTTTGTAACATTTATCCACTGCAATGTAGCCACAAGAGAGCCTTCTTTTATATTAAACACTTATCCAATTCTAAGAGGCAATTATAGATCATCTCCGGGGTGTGTGAGCGTGTGTGCTGTGCGGTGGGTGCGGGTTGGGGGGTAAACAATGGTAGAGCGTGACTTGTTGTACGAGCATTCCCAAATTAGGCCATTTTGTAATAAACAAATTTTATCTCACTCTTTCAGAAGCAGGACTCAGGGCTATTGTGACTCTAAATCTCCAAAGGGGTGCAGATAGAAAAACATCACTTTACGCCTCGAGTTAGAAATCGGCCCGAGCTAGAAATGCAATCAAAGCCTCGCTGACAGACTGCTCAATTGGAATAAATCTCTCGAGGCGTGGAGAAATCACAGGCATTGTGCTTGATTATGCCATCTGATTGGATTAAAGAGAATACCTAACTATGCAAGCTGATTGATGGCTCCTCTGCCTCAGATCAAGGCGAAGTCTGGAGTCTGCACAGGCCTGTTCTGATTATACCTATTCTGATTAATTCAGACCGAGATCGCTTGTGATTTGCAAAATGATCACACTAATTCCTAAAGCGCAGCCCAAGAATAACAGAGCTGGTGTGTAGAGTAAATAATACTTTAGAGAAGGTTTTTTTTTTTTTTTTTTTTTTTTCTAAAGCGCTGTTTGCACAGAATTAGTGATTTAGTGAATGGATTACTCCCCGAGCATTGTGTTTCATACAGCACGCTCACACACAGGATGATGAAGTTCTCCGAAATCGCCGATGCTGAAAAGTTGCGATTTTTACGACGCATCGCTTCACGATTAAGCAACGCCAAACGGGAAGTTCATGTCAAAAAATGCATTCAAAGCCGATCTCTATAGCTTCCACTGCACCGCCTCCATTGTTCATGACAGGAGGAAAATAAGGACTCGTCTGGAGGATTGACAGGAAGAGAGAGAGAGAGAGAGAGAGAGAGAATCACGTCAAAAAAATAAACCGTCAGCTGAAATTACCGCGACTCAATCCGCATGGGACTTGTGTTTCCAACAAAACACAGTAGGCTTGTTTGTGATGGAAATGCTACTTTTACACATGTGGCCGACTCGCGTGGAATTTAAAAACACAATCTCTGCAATTATTACAAACCCCTTCACGTCAGCAGGTAGTATTAGTCCCGTGTGAATAATGCTTAAGTTGAAATGTGTGGGCCGCTCCTGATAAAGCAAATCCCACCTTTGCAGTGCCAGTAGTTCCAGGTTGAAACAGCCCACTTACAGTTTCTGCCAGATGTCCTCTCTTTGCTTTCAACTATCAGGGGTACTCCATTATTGCTGTGTATATAGATGGAAGGCAGCAGTCTCATATGGCCATAATACTCTCCGCCAGTTGATTTCATTTATCCACATGGCGTATGTGCACCGCATAGATCAGAGAGCCACTGCCAAATGAATCTATCAGGAGTGGGATTGGGTTTTTTTTTTTTTTATCAATTTCCTATTAGAGGGACAGAATAGAGCACTTAAAAAATTCTATTAGAGCCCCAACACATAGCTCTTAAGTGCTCGCCGGGATTTAGGAGGTGACATGGGGAAATGACTAAATTGCCATTTTCACCACAAAATGTCCAAACGGAGAGATCTCGCTGACCAGCCTTCGCAATTAGGCCACATGTTATTAATTTCTGTTGACAGGCGCCTTTCGTTCAGTTTTTTTTGTTCCTCTTCAAACGCTTTTCATGAAAGGAATGTTTATTTTGTATTTCTCAGAAGACTTTTTTTCTTTTTTAAAACCAAGAAGCAATTTTTATTTTTTTTTTTACATTCACTACAAGCTCTGCCCTCACCATCAGTCGGTCTATATCTGTGTCTCATGGATATGTTTGGGCTGTCTTTGTCAATGCTCAACCTTAAGAACTTTCCTTTGGATCCTCTTTATTTCTTTTCTTGCTTCCTTTGCTGTCCGTATTCCTCCTTTGCTGCCATTGCTGTGTCACTCAGGAAGAAAGATTTTCTTTGAGAAATGGTGTTTTGTGTTCCACACTCTCCTCAGGGGCAGCAGTCCATTATCTTTTTTTTTGTGCCGGTCAGGGCCAATGGAGGTGGTGGTGAGGGGGGGCTTTTGATGTGAAATGGGAGCCAACCACAAATGGACTGCAGCCTGTGTAGGGAATTCAACATTCATCCTCCCACATAATCTACTCAAACTCATCACCATCGCCTTCTTTCGTTCCCTGTAAGGTAAAACATGTGATTAATGATTCTGTAATTTCAAACGGCACCAGATTTACAATGCCACTTAATCCCTGGATGAAGAAACTGATTACAGACGTGTACCTTCTGCAGGTAAAACAAAGTGGCAGCAGGTCACCATCACCTTTAATTTTGGAAAGGCCATAAACAAAGCTGACAACCAGCTCATTTAAACCGCATCACCCCCCACCCCCACCCCACCCACAGACAAGGCGACCAAACCGGGGAGGGAAGAGAAGGGACACAAACATCAAATGCTTTTGTCAGGGGTTTAAATTGCAGAAACACCATCTGGTTAAATGATTTAAGAATTTAACAAATTTAGATGCGCCTCCACCCCACTGCACATTACCCCCCATCCCCTCCCCGCGCCCATCATGCACACACTGTGCCAGATAGTCTGTCATTTTCTTTCCCTTTCCGCCGTCGGATTCCTCGACCATTTCAAAATCGAGCAGCTATGGCTAATTTGATTAAGGTCAGCGCTGCCGCAATGACTGCAGTCATGTGGCTCGCAGTCCTGAGAGAGCGTCCGTGGGAATTTATTGTGCTCAACGTCATGCAAACACAAGCCCGCAGCCCAACTCATCTTCTTAATGTGGAGCTATATTGTCTTGCAGGGTTGTTATTATGCGTCATGATGGCCAGTCGGAGATGA
The DNA here is from genome assembly GCF_902150065.1 of Myripristis murdjan. Classification (NCBI taxonomy): domain Eukaryota; kingdom Metazoa; phylum Chordata; class Actinopteri; order Holocentriformes; family Holocentridae; genus Myripristis; species Myripristis murdjan. The sequence goes on from NC_043993.1 coordinate 34,241,153, forward strand.
GACTCATAAAGCAGGGTCAGGAGGTAATCAGCTACCTAGACAATACCGTAAAGTACCACTAGCAAAGATATATTAACATCCCCGCATGCATAAACTTGAACTGACATCACCGCACAGCTCCTGGACCTCACTGAAAATTTGTTAAAATAACAACCGCTGACCCTCGCATAGACGTCTAATATCAGACATTTACGCCTAAGATTTAATTGTTGGCGGTCTCACTGCATTGATTTGCACTTCTTAAAGGAAGGAGGCGTCAACCCTAAAATACTTTAAACTCAGATATTGGCCATGCACCTGCGTCCTTATGCATGCTTAGGTCCTTTTTGATGTAGTATGTGCCGGTCCGTTGCAGAAAAATTAACCATTGCACACTGATAAAATTCAAGTTAGATTCGCTCGGTTGTTCAGGAACAGGCAAAATGCGTTGTTTCACTCCTTAAAAAGTTACAGCAAAGACAACATGTCAACGATGTTTCATAAGACAACATTATTCAGCAATCTGAAACAGCCACATTCCTCTTCTGAGGGGAAAAATGGATTCTGTCAGTAGTCCATGATATGATGTTCCCGCAAGTCATGATTTACTTGCTTTTTCTCAATTGGAAACGCTTTGGACAAACAGCAGTGTTGCGGTTAATATTGCTTTTGATGTGGCTTTTGTTATTGCTCTCAACATCTGTAAAATTCAAAGCAGAGAAGAGGGAGAAGTCCGGCACGTTGTTTGTCAAAAGTCACTCTGGGAAAAGTAGCCGTGAGCGCCGCTTCCCGTGCATGAATCCTGAAGACAGCTGGGTGAATTTGTCGAGGATTGAAATTTCCGTCCCTCAGAGTAAGTTTCAAATCCGGTCCAACTTGTTGCCAGGGCAGCAGCCACTTGAACCCAAACCCGAAGAGTCCCACTTTGAGTCGGGGTTTAAGCCTCCGTCATTTGTGAACTCATTTCCAAACATCAGTGTGAGCTTTCAGAGGAGAACACCGGGATCATTTGGTGTTTAGTATGCACAGAATATGAACATTGAGATTCTTATGTATTAAGAAAAACATTGTTTATGTCATCCATATGCGCACGGTTTCAATAAACCTATAAAATATAGAACAAATCCAAATCAGTAATAAACCAATGCATTATTTTCTCCGTTTCCCTTTCTACCTAATATGGTTTGAGTTTAATTATTTTACTTTGACATTTAGACAATAAAAAAAACCCACATCTGAAATGTATTGGCATCATGAGCACCAACAACACACATTCAAATTTATACAGTTCATTTTATTACCTTTGAGTCGCCTTAATGATTAATAATTCATTCCAGTCAGAATTCCTGTGCATGATTTGCTCCTGCTGATGAGACTAAATGTTTAATATACAGAAAAGTAAGGCGGCAGCTCTGTGGACGAGCTGGGAGGCTGACCAGCAAACAGAACATCCCCTTGTTTAGCGCCAGGTATCAGTGGGTAAATTAACTCTGGGATGTTGCCACTGTCGAGGTTAATGAAGACCAAACGACTTGCTGCACTGAGCTAAATATCCATCACCTCATGTGAAATGGTAAATAAAATAATCTTAGCCTTTTTGTAAATCCATAAAGCCCTTTGATTTTGGCCTCTAAATAAAGTTAAACCTTCATTTTATTTCATTTTTTTTTTATTGTTTAGTGTTTTGTTTTATTTTTGTTTTTGTATTTGGATGTCAGTATTATTTTACCAGTCGTATGGTAATTTTGTATTTTTTTTTTTTTTTTTTTTTTTTTTGTAACTTTTTCCTAATTTCTTAGGATCTTAGATGTTCAAATTTTTGGGTCATTTTTTTTTTTGCTTATTTACTCATCACTTTTTTCCTTCCATGTTTTGGAAAGAAATGTGAATTTGCTCATGGTTTCAAAGGGTTAACCGTGCAGAAAAGTGCTGTTTTTGAGTTTGTAAAATTCGGCGGACACCGACCACCACGATAAGCTATCCATTTGCGTCGAGGCGGCTGATATCACTATGTGACGCGTCTGATAGCACACAGTAATCTAGCCGCCAGCGGGGACAGCCAGCAGCCCCGTGGCATTTTGGTAATCTGTTGTGCCGCAGTCGACCCGATGCATTTCTGGCAATAATAACAATAATTACGATTGGTATACAGATAAATGTGTGCTAGTTGAACCGGACTTCATGTCACAGCCGCTCACCAGAAGACTGAGCGAAACTACGGCAATTAGTCATGGAGCTGATGTGCTCGTGTCATGTCTGCTGATGTCAGCTGCTGATGTCAGCAAGGACATTGGCGGTGCCTCAGATGACCTGTGAGGTTGGAGATGGAGGATGAGGAGGAGGAGGAGGAGGGAGCTCTAAATGGACAGGCAATAGCTCACCAGCAGACATATTGAATGGCCCCACACAGCTGCCACAGACGGTATAATGGGGGTTAGCAGGCCATGCTGCCTTTCTGATGACTGCGACTTGGAGAGACAGATGCTTTATTGTGCATTTTGATGCCGATGAACACCGATGCATTACTGTCTTCATGCAGCGGCAGAGTGATAACAAACCGGGGCCAGATCCCTCATCTTGCCGCGGGGCCGTCCCCGTGGTGCTTTACAGCGAGGCAGTTTTCAAAGATAATTTTAAAGGTCTTAAACAGAGTCGGTGGCGCCGTTCAACTGTGAAAACGTCAAATCAAGTGAAATGCAAAACCCTCCCATTTGACGGCGTTTTGCTTTCCGTCGAACTCGTCTCAAAGCAAGAGTCCTTCAGCTGTTTGCCTTCAGTCATTTTTCTCCTCCTGAATTCACAGCCTCCATCCTTCCATCAGTGCTCATCACATGTGATCCTACTCATGCAACTCCATCAGAGAGGGAGCCTGTGGAGCAATACCAAGTCAGAGTAAAAAGTTCACCAATCAACACATGCTCACTTTTTTTTTGTATCTAAATCATTTTGGAAGAGCACACTGGGGTAACAGCAGTGTTTTTTTTTTGCTGTTTTTTTTTTCCCTGAGCTGCACCTCGTCCCATTATGCCGACAAGCTGTCAAGTAAATCACCAGCCTGTGGCATTGCTTAGCTCTGACTACAGTGTGTCTTAACTAAAAGGACCTGGTAGAATAGTGGCTCCTCCGGGGCCGCGATTGTTCCCCCGCCAAGACGGACCTCGGTTCACTCACTTTATTGTCCCGGATTGGAAATCTTGACGCAACAACGAGATCAAAACAACACAAGTGCAAAAAATGTTTCCTGTGCAAACACTATACAGAGCACAAGAATACGACGCAGTGATCCCCCAAGATGCTAAATTAAGGGTTACTGCACAGGGAACAAAGGGGTTTCTTCTCCTCTTGCACTTGAATCAGGGTATTTTGATCCTACGGCCTGAGGGACGATTGTCAAACTCAAAGTAAAGGGGGAGGTGAGTTCGGTACCTGGCCCTACACTGCAAAAACTCAAAATCTTACCAAGATTATTTGTCTTATTTCAAGTCAAAAATGTCTTATTCCTAGTCAACATATCTCATTTCACTTAAAATAAGACATGATCACCTCAGAAGTAACTTGTTTTTAGACAATTTTCACTTGTTTCAAGTGAAAATTTGCTTGAAACAAGTGAAAATTTGCTTGCTTTGACTAGGAATAAGACATTTTTGACTTGAAATAAGACAAATAATCTTGGTAAGATTTTGCGTTTTTGCAGTGTACAGAGAACCTGCTGGTTGAAGATTCCCATCCGAGGGTTTGTGGAACACCTGTCACCTCAGCGGCCACATCCACAATAGAGACGGCTTTATCACGTTTTATTATTATGTTCAGATTACCATTCCAGGCAATCACAGAAAAAGTGTTCCAGGAATATCTTGTTTTAGCTTGAGATTATGACCGAATGTCCGTCTTCCTCAGCCGCTGATCAGTCGGGAAGTGATGAAGCGATAACCTTTTGTCAGATTCCCTACGTCTATAAAAGATAAAAACCCGGACCACAGCGGTACAACTTAATCGACCTGACTGTGACGTCTGAAGAAAATAAGAAAACACGAACGTCGCTGTCCCTTCTTAGCAGAATTTGCATCAAATTGACTGCTCAGAGATCTTTAGTGTGTTCAGTAAACTCAACACTCAACTCAAGGACTTGATCCAGTCTCGCCCTCTGAGATCGCTCCCTGTTCCCCCCAGAGCCTCCGGCGGCTTTTCATTGAAGGGCAGACCTGAAGCATTACATTCACCCGCTGCTCCCTGGAGAGTGAGACATTAGTTCAGAGCAGTGTTCTCTGTCTCTCTCTCTCTCACACACACACACACACACACACACACACACACAGACAAAAGGAGCTGACTCAGAGTCGACGCCATAACACCCACTTTGCCAGGCCTCCGTCGAGAGAGGAGGCTCATGCGCACGTATTCATGCAGAAAGAGGACCATACCTGTGATTTTTGCATATTTAGCGTAATATCTGCAAAACTGAACATCTCTGCTAATCTTTTCCCGGGGCATTTTTTCAGAATTTGGTGGAGAGAAAACAGTCCAGTGGGAAATATTCATCCCCGGGGAGACGTTTGCTTTACACAGCCGATTATCAGCACAATTTTTTTTATGAATGGCGACAACTTGGTCAGAACATTATACACACGGGGGGTGTTTCAATCCAAAATTCACATTGGAGAATTGAGGGATTTTGGATTATAAGCTGTGAGAGGCAAAATGGTTTGTTGCAGTATAAGATGTGGGTAAATTGTCGTAAATGGGCCAAAGATTCAAAATCACCGGTGTGGTCCTGTAAGACTGACCGAGTATTCTGATGTGCTTGTGATGTTTCTGCCAATGTTCCAGAGCTGACCGCATGTTTCATAAGTTATTTATGCCATTTTAGATTCATTTCAGAGTGTTTATTGTGTTAATGGGCTGCTTTTCTTTTTATGAGGCAGCCGCCGCTTTGATAAACACTCCTGGAGCCGGGGCATCTCCCTGAGAAGCTTTTTTTTTTTTTTTTTTTTTTTTTTTTTTTTCTCCATAAAGGCATACAAATCGTCTAACACAGCATTTCGTCTCGGCAAGGTGCAGTCCTCCGCTTCTGTGTCCCTCCACTGTGGTGGGGTAGAGTGCAATAGTCTGCAGTCTCACTTGTGTAAGCATTATGCTTTTTTTTTTTTTTTTTTTTTTTTTTTCTTGCCTAAGCACCCAGTTACACTGTAGCAATTCCAGATTAGGTGGCCAACAAACTGCAACTCCACAAATTTGGCTGTTGCTTTACTCATCATTTTACACTTAACCCAGCAGCAGATGCTTTCCAGGTATCGCCCAGGGGCTTCTTTTGCTGCATCTGTTGTGGTTTGTACTTTGGGCACACTGGGGTCAGCTATGCTCCGTTGGTTTCTAGTATGTCCTTTCACTCTACCTTAAGTTTTCTTTTTTTTTTTTTTTTTTTATTTTGCTCCTCTGGAAAGCAGGGACCTACACATCACCGTGTTGGTTAGGGCCGTATCTCCAAATCAAATGGTGGATTTTGAATTTTGGTGACGACACTCATGTTGCCCAGAGCGTGACGTTTGTCAATTCTGATGACCCTTTCTTGGCCTTTTCCTCTCGCGCCACTAGGAGGTGACCATCTTAATTTTGCACGGGCCATATCCCCAAATCTATTTAGCGCAGCACCGTGAAACTTGGCGATAGCAGGCATTTCTTTAAAAATCTTAAGTACTTACAACTAATTTAGCATTGCTATGATCGATGATAGATAGATACTTTATTCATCCCGAAGGAAATTCACAGTTTTCAACAGTATCCACAGATTACAAGATTAAATAAATAAAAGATAAAGAATAAAAGATGACACCAGAGATCTAAGTACCCAATGTGCAAAAAACAGTGTGCATCGATGTATACAATGTGCATAGATGTGGGCAATGTGCAAATTTACAGTATAAACAGATGATAAATAGCAGCAAGCAATATATACACTATAAACGAGGAATATATAAAAAAATAGAAATATGAAATATGAACAATTTAAACAGCAGAGGAAAAATAATCAAAACCTGAGGAACAACACGCTCCGATGGAGGTTCAGGGTTAGTGAGATCTGGCTGCAACATTCACGATGGGTGGTCGATGATATTTGTCAGTTTTGGTAAGGACATGACTTTTCCAGGCAAAACGTGTAAGAGTTGAAATTCTGTGCTCACATTCATGTTGAAACCTGGCAATTTGCATGACCCCCAACACCTTCACTCTAGCACCACCCACAGGTCAAATTGTAAGTACCGCAATTAATATCTAAAGGATTTTGCATTGCCATGAAGTGCAGTCATGTTGGCTAGATGATGGTTGTTGACTTCTTGCACCACCAGCAGACTCAGCGTAGCATCTGGCTTCGAGATAACATGCTTGTTTCATTAAAGATGTAACTACCAGTACACTACCACTACTGCAGCTAGCACTACTGTAATAGTGTTACTATTGCTGCCTGTTATTGCTATTATTAGTGTTTTTACGCCCACTGTTACTACCACTGCTTCTCCAGATGCTGAAGTTTGACCAAACCATGTCGGCGAATGTTTTTTTTTCCCTTTCATTGCTTGTCTTTGTAACTTGAAATAAAGTTTCAGTTCATAAAGGGAAGACGTTGCCAGGCCATCTCAGCATTGGCATGATTTGTCAAATATTATTTCTGCTCTTGCCACACAAAACGCTCCCATTGTAAATAGACTGTAAAACTGTTTTCCCCAGCCATGCGCTGTTATATTAGTACAGTTGCCTTTGAGGAGGCTGCACAATTATTTCTCTCTTGATAGGCTGTCTTTATTCCAGGCAAAAGCTGCCCACACCACATGATAATAGTCTCTCCCAGTATCTCCTCGAGCAGTAGCCGCTCTCTCCTCTCAGTCCAGTGTGTGTGCGGCGGGACCGAGCGCACGCGCATATGTGTTTGTGTGTGTGTGTGTGTGTGTGTGTGTGAGTGTGCGTGCTTATGTTTATCTCTGCACTGCCTTTGGTTGCCTTTGATTTCCCTTAAGCCTTATGTCTTTTGTCATGTTCTGGTCTTCTGAATGCTTGCTTATGGGTGTCATTTGTTTTCTCCCCCTGCCCCACTCCCTCCCTGCCTCCTCCCCCATTTCTTCTTTATTTGCATGCCGTTCCTCCTGTTCCACACCTCCCTCCAAAACCGCCATCTCCTCTCCTTGTGTGCTCAGACACTGCGCCCAGCACTGAACCCGCGGCTCATGGTTGGTATCTCTTCTTTCCTCCTTATGTCTATTTTTTTTTTTGTATTCCGCCACTGCAGCATGCCCACTTTTTACTGATGCTTAATGGTCAATGTTGTACCAGGCTGACAATCACACACTGATTCTGCACTGATCTGTCCATGGGGGAGCAAAGAGTCCCTGGGTCACGAGAGTCATGCTACAGTTTGTTTCCATAATGCCATTTGTGTCACAAAGTTGTTTTTTTCACACATTGCCATTGATATCAACCAGACTTAGCATAACCAGCCTGACATACTAACAACCTCACATCTCAAGGGCTTCTCATTCTGTTCTGTGGATTTGCATTTGTGAAAGGATTACTCCATCTAACCAATTACTCCATCGCTGTGGAATGGCCACGGGAGAATAAAAACGTCTTTGCTGAGGCCTTGGTTTGCCACAGAGAGGACACGCTGCACAAGACGGACCTCATGACGCTGTTTTGGTTCATGCGAGTGCATTAATCATTTCACATCGTTCCTTTGTCTTGGCATTAACTCTCATTTTCATTATTCGTGCACACAATGAACACATGACCACAACTTCATAAAATGTGCCCCTTTTTTATGAAGTGATTTGGCTCCGTCAGCAAGTTTCAAACTTTTCTCACTCCCTCGCCATAGTTAATTGAATTTGCTTTGATTGTATTGGTTTAGTTTAATTAGTTTTACATTTTGCTCAATAAAGATATTTTTAGTTGAATGAGGTTTTTGATGAGGCATAATGGAGACATTTGTTGACTGACAACAGTTGATGTTATCATTTAAAAACAACTAAAATGGACATTAAGAGCTAATGGGATCCACCGCCCGTATGCAAAGTCTCAGAAAAGGAGTGGATGCAGTTGAAGTGGATCTCCATGATTTAAATTCTGTTTGCACACTTTTTATTCCACTCAAAACACATTTTATATGTCATGCACACAAAATGGCATGTCATGCATACGAGCTGGTGCTTCCTCCTGCAAAAAAAATGCATTTTTCCAACACAATCAAAAGCTATAATTAGCCGAGAAAGTACATGGACACGAAAGCTTACATAAGGCATGAACCAGTATAACCGCTGTTCCATATGTTGTGGATTATAGGTAGTATGACGCTTGCATCCAGGCATTATGAATGTTTTATTGACCATGCCTAAAGCAAAATTGAACTTTGGTTCAAGTGTTCGATTGTACAGTTAACTGGGTGTGATATGAGTCCTCATGGTGGTGAAACATCCTCATTAGCTGCGCCGTGCTCCTCTGGAGCTGCTGATCCACAACACTGCACTCTCCATTCACTTCCATAGTGCAGCAGTACAGCTCCCAAATTAACACTTTTAGCACGGAAACGAAGGTGAGCACAACAGTTTATGCCGATATAAAAATACAACAAGTCCTGATACCCAATAAAACGTCTCTTATTATTTTCCTATTTGAGTCGTAAGTTAGATCCAGCGGGTACCATCTGCAGAGGAAATGACCTGATAGTACTTTCATTAATAATTGAAATTACATGAAAAAATGAGTACCAGGACTTGTTTTTTTTACACCGGCATAATCCATTGTCCATGTTCGTTTTGGTGCAAGAAGTGTTATTTTGGGAGCCTTTTTTGCCATTGAAATGAATGGACCGACGGAAATCCAGTGTTGTGGATCTGCAGCCCAGAGGAGCACGGAGCAGCTAATGAGGAGATTTCACCACCGCGTGGACTCGCATCACACCCGGGGAGCCGTACAACCCAACAGCCTATCAAAGGTCACTTTTGCTTTGGGTTTCTTTATGTGTCCCACCACCACCACCACCACCACCGTGGCATATGTCATGTGAAACGTTGTGTTGTAAGCCACGTCGCGTCTGTCTTTGTGTGTGTCCCGCTGTTCACACTTCACACTCGCACTACAGGTGCCTCAGACGGCGCAGATGAACTTGCTAGATTTTGGAGCACCTTGCTGCATAACTTTGCACGTTAATGAGGGGGAACAACTCTCTCCTTTCAACTGCTTACAACTCTAATTTCATTTGAATCAAAGGAACTTAACACGTCCCTTCAACACAATAACACAGTAGTCACTCGCGTCTTTAAATAGTCGCCGTGATGGAACAGTTATCACCTGGATCTATGGAGGCTCTGCGGTGAAGGAGACAATATCACTTTGAACACGATCGATCATCATGATGGTGAAAACGGGGTAAATAATGCAGAGCTTGGAAATAACTGCAATTACGCTTAAATCAATGACCTCCTCGGCATAACCGGCTCTTACTTTATTATGATTTTGTTTAATACGTCGCAGTGATTATGGCGGGATATTAGGCAGCTCAAGTGCCGCCTGTTGGTTGCCATGCTGTTGACTTCCTCTGTCAGACGTACATGCCTGAAGCAGTACGTGAGGTTTTCTCCCTGTAAATTATGTAGGCGACTTGCGTCAGCCAGGATACAAGCCACGGATGGATGGATTAGACTCCCTTTTGTGAGAGACGCTTTCAACATTTATGAGAGTTTTTGAACGCTTGCCCTATCTGTTATGTCTGTCTTAGGCTGATAATCAGTTTGTAATCAGTTTGTAAATGTTGTTAATTTACTGAGGGGATGCATCATGAATAATATCTTAATAAGCCAGTATTTGAAAAGTATATTTACTGGAAGTTTTCCTGGATCTTTTGGACTGAAGTCAAATCAGCCAACACAGTGTAGTAGCTGGAATCAAGATTGCTGACATCAAAGGACAGTTATTCGATTTTCTTTACGTCTCCTAGAAAAAAAAAAAAAAAAAAAAAAAAAAAAAGTGGAAATGCAGCAGGGATTTCCTCCGACACGTATGTGCCGTGTTCCATAATTGACCGTTGAAGCCGCTCGCCGCCTTTCTAAATGCCAAGTCACAAAGGCAGTGTTAACCATGCAGGGTCATGTCTGCCTGCACTGTGATGTACCAGATTGAGTTGCCGTAAAAACCTTGAATAATCTGTAAATTCCCGCTGTTCATAATGTATTTTCAAAAGGAAAAGGAACATTGGCAAAGATGAAGCAGATGAAGGGATTTTCGCAGTGGATTGATGTGGATGGGATTGTATTAATATGCATACATACATGCTATTTGGAGAACGAACATTAGCAGGAGGACCGGGGTGTTATATTGAATATTTAAATACATTAACACACTCACTTCATCCGTTAGGCTCATGTTGGTGTAAAACAGGGTTTTTCATGTGAATAGTATCAGCCAGTGTGATTATTATTTTTTTTTTTCTCTTGCCAGTTGCTAGATCATGTTCGACCTCTGCAAAGCCTCCTTTGACGTAATGCAGTCGACCCTAACATGGAATTTACATATGGTTTTCCCATGATACTGGATAGATTAGTGTGGATTTGTATACACGAGCATGTTGCACCCAAAGCCACTCAGAAAGAAAGCCAAGACCACTGCTGAATGTCAACGAATAATTTTTGGAGCTTCTCCATTACTGATGAATAGGAAATTGGCTCTGTGGAGATAATGACATTACCCAGGGTGATTTTCAGCAATGGGTACATTTTTTGGCTCAGAGCAGTTAGCGCTACTATGAAATAAAGTTCAATTAGATGGAAAAGCTCATTGAATATTCTCTATTTTAATTACACTCCATTCTAACATTGTCATTTGTTAGCTCCATTGTCTTTTGATGACATTACAGATTTGGGGTCTTGGGAGAGTTGGTTATCTTTGCAGATCATGACCTAAAATTATAAGGCTCCATCTAAAATTTGGATCAAAAAGCGGTTTTAAACTGTGTAGAGGTATGCATTCAAAATATACACAAATAGTGCTCTGTCGCCGCAGTTAGATTTTTGAAAATGTGCTGTATTTAAGTGTTAAATATTAGCTTTGTTGTATGGGATGGGAAAACTTAAATGCTCAATATCTTCACACAACTCTTAAGGCAGATAGAACTTTATAAGTCAGAGCTCACGAAATATTGATCAAACTGCCGACATCAAAGGAACGACATTTGAATTCTTTCTCAGGGTAAATTTTCCTTTTAAGGTTAAAACTGCTTTGTTCTGAAAATAGCCCGATGGCTTTTCATTTTCAGCAAGATAAACACAAGGATTACATAAGTGAGGCGAGAGATGAATGGAGGTGGGGGGAATACTTTCGTTTTTTTTTTTTTTTTTAAGCGACTGTGGCAAAAAGTCTGTTTTGTGCAGGTTACTGACACTAATCCTGCAGTGTGTGAGTAAGAATACATGGCTTTTAAACTTAACATTATCAGAGGGTTGTGGATGGCAGCCTGTCCTCATTCCCAGGGTGTCAAATACCACAGCCTGGTCACGCCCGTCTGCGTCTGATGCCAACGCCAAAGGCACCCTTTGGAGTTTGAGACCCAGGAGACGGTGACTTGGATGGTGACGGTGACGTGGACGGCGATGTGGTATAAAGACCAAGAGAATCCACGAGAAGGGAGGTGGTCAGGGTGGATGGCGGTCGTGTACGTAACAGGACCTTCACGAACAAGACACGAGTTCCCGTTTCCTGTTAGACCTTAATATGTGGCTGAGACTATGTCCAGTTTCCATTTATGTTGTCTAAACTTAACCTTAACCAACTGGTTTTTAATCTCTAAACTTAACCTTTCTCTAACCTTAACCAACTGGTTTTTAAATCCCTAAATTTAACCTTTCTCTAACCTTAACCAACTGGTTTTTAATCCCTAAATTTAACATTTCCCTAACCTTAACTCTTTTAAACCTCGACCCAACCTTTTACTAAACTTAACCAACTGCTTTTTAATCCCTAAATTTAACCATTTCCTAACCTTAACAAACTGGTTTTTAATCCCTAAACTTAATTTCTCTAACCTTAACCAACTGTTTTTTTAATCCCTAAATTTAACCTTTCTCTAACCTTAACCAACTAGTTTTTAATCCCAAAACTTAACCTTTCTCTAACCATAACCAACTGTTTTTTAATCCCTAAATTTAACCTTTCTCTAACCTTAACCAACTAGTTTTTAATCCCAAAACTTAACCTTTCTCTAACCATAACCAACTGTTTTTTAATCCCTAAATTTAACCTTTCTCTAACCTTAACCAACTAGTTTTTAATCCCAAAACTTAACCTGTATCTAACCATAACCAACTGGTTTTAATCCCTAAATTTAACCTTTCCCTAACTTTAACCAACTTGTTTTTAATCCTAAAACTTAACCTTTCTCTAACCTTAACCAACTGGTTTTTAATCCCTAAATTTAACCTTTCTGTAACCTTAACCAACTGGTTTTTAATCCCAAAATTTAACCTTTTTCTAACCTTAACCCTTTTATATCTCGACCTAACCTTTTCCTAACCTTAACCAAGTGTTTTTTTTATGGTTTTGTTGCCTAAACCTAACCACAAGACAGCGACGTGATAAAAGTTAGAAACCCATATACATCCTGACACCAGAGGGCGCTTTGGCGTCAGTATCAGATGTGAAAGCAGCGTAACCAATGTGCCGTATTTGTCGATCTGGGAATGAGAATGCAGGTTACAGCTATGATCACTGTTTACATGCACCTGTGTCTGTCCTGAGTCTTAGCAGGCAGTAATCAAATTATTTTCCTAATCAGGCCAATAATGAGTATCATGTGTATGTAAATGTGATGATTTTGACAAAGGTGTTGTACATTAAGTCTTACACCTTTTACCTTTCATCACAAAAATAATGTTGTTGTTGTGCATCTCCAAAATGACAGCCACACACTCTACATGAAAACTTACATTTCAAAGATTGATATTTGTAACTTTTAGTTAATAAAATATAATGACTGGTTTCTTTAAGAGCAATTAGAGCCGCAGCATGTGAGTGTGATACATCCACCAAATTTGGTCTGCTAACTCCCTCCTTGTTGAAAGAATAAGGGGCTGCAGCTGTTTTGTGGTGCTGATAGCACAGCATGCTGCAGTGAATGTTGGGCTTTGTATGGCAATATGGAACCGGGCCGGGATTAATGGAAAATCAAAAGTCATTTCACAGGCTGGACTTGAATTTGACACATATGCTCTAAGCTATAGCCTTTATTTCTGTTCATGGCTTGCAGTGACATCAGCCTTTTGTTGATGCTGCCATGTTGACTCCTTACCGGCATTTCTTCATAATCGCAGACAGTCCGGCAAGTGACCACGAACATGTGAACACCTCACCTGAGAAGGAAAAACAGCTAAAAAAAAAAAAAGAATCAAATCCAATATGGCTTACACCACTGACGTCTGCAGATTAACTTCCTAATCTGTCATGATGTATAAATTGCCTGATACATCTTAGTCTGGGACCCATCCCTGTGTGCTGATAAAAGCCTTAAAGCAAACAAAAGTCCCTATGCATTTCAGTATCTTCAAGATGAAAAGTTGCTCCTGGTGAATGGCCAGGTAGGATAATGTTGCTTTCATAAGTTGTTCCTACTGCATCCTATCTCTTTTTATCAGTGGGCAAACGGTGAGATTTTATCCCCTCCATCCCAGCATGATTATTACAGCTGATGGCACAAAGTGTGACAGGGATGTAATTGGTACTTGGTAAGTGAAATGTGTTATTTAATAAAACAGCAATGGTAGGCACTTTGATTAACTGTGAACTTTTTGTGGAGTCAAACTGGGCGTCACTACGGTTTCATCAACAGAACGGTGACTCCACTGCAAGTCATGGATTCATAATTTTTTTGTAATCACATGTAAATTACTGAGTTTAGGCATGAACGATTTCTTTGATGTAGGCCAATGTATCTGACTTCAGTGCAAATGTAAAACAAAAACACAACTGAAAACACTTTTCAATGATGGCTCAGGTTTCCTGTATGTAGTGATGGTATTTGCTGCTCCATATGAGTGCCACAGATCCCCCAGGTGTTTTGAACAGTAACCGCATATCCGTTCACATTAGCTGTAGCATAGTCTGCCATCGTCCATAACCTTAATTTCCCATAGAAAGAGTCAAGGTAATATGTTAAAGTAATAGTTTAGGTTGTTACCCAGATCGTGGCATTTGGATTGTAATAGATCCGAGTTTGACCCATCAGCTCCTTCAACACGTTGGTTTGAGATTCATCATCAATGCTCTTTTCCAGCTGTCTTGTTTGTTACCTTGGGGAACTACTTTGTTTCTGTATCCTTTCTAGACTCACCGTCATGTACACAGACATTTAGCAATAATTCAGAGAGAGTTTCAGTTCACTTCAGAGGCAGAGCTTCCCATTTCTCCCCTGACTTCTGACACTGACTGACTTCTCCATGTTACAGATGCAATGGAATTAGAATAAAAAGCCATTTATTTGTAGTTTTAAATGACACAATCTCCACATTGTACCCCGCCCCACCCACCTCCGCTAGTTGTTATGTTGCATCTGTCTCCACACTTATCTGCAGCACGTTCCTACCCTTGGTGTGTAGCTTAGCAACAAGCCAGTTAAGGAATAGACACAGTCAGCAGGGGGTTGGTTTGGGCCGGGGATTTGGTGGAAATACACTGGGAATGAGTTTCTGCATGGACTAGAGCTGCGGTCTCCAGCCACGTGCCATCCACAGCCATGTTTTCATTTCGACCGAAGACAGCAGCTGATTTCACTGATTAAAAGAGCTTTGACCATAGAGGAGGAGGTAATCAGAGAAATCAGCTGCCGTAGGGATCGACTGGACTGAAAAGCTGCAGACTCTGGGGCCTAGATGGACAGATTACTAGATAAGAGAGCCCGGCTCTGCTTTATTGGCCAAGTAGTTCTGAACATACATTTTTATTCATCCAGCAAGGTCCTGTTAAGATACAATATCTCTTCTTCCAAGGAGTCCTGGTCAAGAGGGCAGCACAAGCTAAAAGTTACACATGAAAGCATTCACTCACACAAAACAAGAAAAAAAAAAAAAAAAAAACAGATCTAAAAGTCATATCAAAGTCTGTAACACAGTTCACATCAAGGCCGGTCGGGGCTATCTGAAACATGAGCAAGTTCGCTTTAATATATTTCTCTCATGTATTTAAAGAGGGTAACCTTGCTAGATTTAAATTATTTTGCAATTCGTTTCACGCCCAAGTTGCATGGAAAGAATAGGCAAATTGTGCCAGGCTCTGACTGCACTATTGAAAGATTTAGAGGAATCCAACCGGAGGATGTAGTATTTGAGGAATGAGATAGAGAGATGGAAATATAAGAAGGAAATTAGCCCAACAATGTCTTAAAATAAATCACAATATATGCAGTTTCCTCCTGGTATGTAGTGACGCCCAGCCAGGCACGTGAGCCGGCTCCTGTTACAAAGTGAATTGCAGTGTTTTGAACATTGAAGGTGGGGGGAGAAAGTGGTGTGTATCTGTATCGCAGCAGCACATCTCCCCTCTGCCAGCTCCCTGTTTTGCATAGCAGCCAGAGCTTTGGAAGACGTCGGTGCTCGTCTTGGGTCAAACAGATCAAGTGTTTATCAGCGGCTCGGCCAGGACATACGCCGTCAACCGGCCACGAGAAGTGTTTTGTTTACCCGCGCCGGCGTGAGCACTCATGTCCTCGTTCTTGCGCCGAATTATGAATTTCTCGTCACCGTTTTCTGTTCTGGAAAATAAATGAAGCAGACGTTTTCGCCCCGCCGTTTGGTGTGGCACTTAATCCTGCGTGTAGTGGTTTGCAGCAAATCTTCAAATCTTGATCCTCTCAGCACCTTCATTTGGTTGACTGCCTACAATTTACCTCCTTCCCCAGTCTCCTTTTTCTCCTTTTGCCACATGCATCAGCCTTTATAATCATTTCAGGATATAAATGGAAACTTTTCCTTCTCTCTCTCTCTCTCTCTCATACAAAGAGTCACTCGATCACATTTTTGTTCAGAGAGACAAAATCAGCACTTAAGTTAAGTTTTAGCAAACAATATTATAAAACAGGTCACTGTCACTAAACACTGAATATGGAACCTGAGGGTTTAGTAGTTCTGTTAAACACACATATTCCACATATTAGATATATCATCAAACACTATATCTAATTAGACAACAACAAAATGTTTTATAATCTCCTGAAAAGAATTTAAAAAATACTACTTGTGTGGCTTAGAAAATTAAAGAAGACCAAGTTTTTATTAGACTTACTTTATGAGACAAAAATGATTTATGTATTCCCGGTAAATCATTGGCTCTGGTGTGCACTGTGTTGAATGATAGCGCTGTAAGCCATGACTGTGATAGAGTCAGAGCCATGACTCTTACTAATTAAAAATTGTTAGTGGCTATTATTATGTGAATTGTAGATTATGTGAATTTTAGGAGTCATTTTGTCAACATAGTTGGTGATGTACTTCAGGAAATATTTCTGGTGAGAAAGCGCACATTAATCCTCTGTGCTGATGATTTGTAGCTAGAAATGGTCTCCCATCGCCCATCATGGAAAGAGTCAAGGCAGAGTCCCGCCTCCTAAAAATTACATGGTCATACACCTTAACTGCATTCTCAATAATGCTTTGAGGGCACCTTATTTTGTAATTAGATTGTTTGTTTGTAATGCATCACAAGAACGAGTGTAATTTTAAGGCGACAAGGTTACAAAGTAATATGTTATTGTGATGGTTTGGGTTCTTCTCCATATAGAGGTGTTTGCAATGAGTGTAGTAGCTCCTCCAAGTCTGACCCGTCAGCTCCTTCCCCGTTGAAAGAACAGGCGTTACAGCAGGACGGCTCTTGTCCAAAGTGAATGACGTGTACCCGGCCCAGCAAACATCACGATTTCGAGCGGTGACCAAAAGCTGAGAAAATGCTCTCTAAAGGATGCACAGCAACACGTTTGTTCATGATTCATTATCGACACTGTATTCCAGCCGTCTTGCTTGATAACTGGTGGCACTATGAGGTATGGAGTACAGATACAGAAACAAAGCAGTTCCAGAAATATACAAAATACCTGTCACCATACCACTGGAAATCACCACCGTCGCCAAACACATGACAACTTAATTAAAAACTGGATTAAAATTTCACACTGTGACACGTAAAACTATTGAAAACTCACCTGAGACTGACATGAATATTGAAAACTATATAAAAATCCCAAACTATAATGAGTAAGTAGTCCCTGGAAGTTCAAAACAGAGCACTATGTTTGCATCATATTTCGTGCTATTTTTTATCATATCACGTTAAGAAAGAAATAAAACAGGCTTGGGCACATCATATATGAGCATCAGCCGGGAGCACAGGGATGGTTTTGGAGTTTATCTGTCGACAGGTGAGTCATTCAACAAGAGAATCTTCCCCCCAAAAAAAAAAAAAAAAAAAAAAATGTATTCATTTAAAATAAATGCTTATGTATTCCTGTTTCTTTCAATTCTTCATGATAAGCCCCTTAGCCAGTATTTGACATCAAGCCAGAACCTGCTGGAAAAGGGCACTCGCCACCTCGTTCACCAAAACCTCTCCAACGCCGTCGCCATGGTGATGCTCCTGCTCGTCGTGACTAAAAGAGAGGAAAGGCCGAGTCACTGTAGAGCTCGGAGCCTCTCCCCAAGATTGAACATTTCCCTCTAAAATAGGCCAGGGACAGGGAAGGAGGCGTGGAGGGCAGGGGGAAACAAATTAAGCTTAGAGCCGAGAAGAGGCTCTGAAATATAACGCCAAGGACCTGGAGAAGTGGGTGTCGAGATGTTTTGTTCCTGTAAATTAAGCCTTTGCCCTGATGCTAGACAGAGTGAGAGATCAGAGATGAGACACTGGCCAAGCTCTCATGTCTCTAATGAACACGACAGCCCAGAAACTGGCAGCACACAAGTATTGACTGATTGCATTCTGCATGTCTACCCACAGCGCTGCAGTCTTCTGCTGCCTGCTTCGCTTTGAGCATGTAGAATTTATTGCAGGGCATCTTGAGCAGCTGCAGAGGACGTGACATTTTTTTTTTCATCCAAAAAGTCAAGATGCTTCCTTCATATGTCCAGATCTGTAAAAAAAAAAAAAAAAAAAAAAAAGAAAAGAAAAGAGAGAGATCGGCACACTCATAAGTAGCTCCCCAAGATTTATGGGAAGATGTTTCGATCTCAGAGAGACTTTTGTCAGGGAAAAAGAGACCACTTGACCCTTAATATGTTCAGCTTCTGATTGTCTACACAGTGAAACGACATGCTCATCACAACCCAACCAGCCAATCAGGACCGTGCTCTTGCAATGTTCGGAAAAAATCTGTTAGCCACAACAAGCTATGGGCTCAGTGTTATATAGAACTGGGTGGTGGGAAACTGCGGATGTTCGAGCTTCCTCCATGTTTGATTTTCAGCCCAGGGGTCATTGGTAACAGTGAGGACCTCTGTTGGTCAAGCGTGCAAATTCCCAGGGCAAAGTTCATCAAGGTTGAAATTGGCTGCAATCCATTGCAAGTTGGAAGTCAACAGTCCCGAGACGATATTTCCAACTCCTGTAGATAGATAGATAGATAGATAGATACTTTATTCATCCCGCAGGAAATTCGCAGTTTTTCAGCAGTATCCACAGATTACAGATTAAATAAAATAAAAAAAGATAAAAAAATAAAGAATAAGATGTAAGTACAACAGAATAAGATCTGAGTACAACCCAGTGTGCAAAAAGCAATGTGCAACAAAAAGAACAGAAAAAACCGTGTGCATGGGTGTATAAAATGTGCATAGAGGTAGGTCAATGTGCAAATTTAAAAGAAATATACAGTATACACATGATAAATAGCAGTAAGCAATATAAACACTATAAACAAGGATTATAAAAAAAATAGAAATATGAACAATTTAAACAGAAGGCTAATACTGCATGTTGGCGAAGACTCCTATTTGAAATTTTAGCCCCTTGAGATGACCCATCTCGTTTTCAAGGCGGTCCAACATAAAACATATAAAACAATACAACAGCACAATCACATACAGCGTGCATATAAGGCTCTCGAATACCAACCAACCCACACATCATCCCTGTGAGCTCACAATACCCATACAGAAAGAGTAAAAATAGATCCTGCTTCCATTTCACCGTGCGCGCCTCCATGTTTGCTGCGATGTCGTGTTCCGACTCGAATGACCATTTCATCTCACCGTTCCGTGTCTGAGGTCGTATTTTCCCCCACGTCCGAGAACAGTGGATTGCCGCATTTTGTTTGTAGTAAGGAGATACAGATACTTTGTCCGTGCCTTATTAGGCTACGCGTTTGAGTTGAAAGTAATGGAACACAAAAGGGATCCCTTAAAGGGATAGTAAACCCAGTTAATATCAGATTTTCTTATTAAGTATTATTCTTGAGTATTGTATTCATCATCCACCAAGATTTGCACGCTCCTGAATGTCAGTTGTCCACTGTAAACCATAATAAAACAGTTTTAGGGGCTGCATTTTCTACAGTAACCCATTCCAGCAGGACTGAGTGGGCGTTCCCCTGGAGTAACGTAATTGTCGCCGGTCTGGAAGACAAACCAACCCTCGAAAATATCTGCCTT
Source organism: Myripristis murdjan (assembly GCF_902150065.1). NCBI lineage: Eukaryota > Metazoa > Chordata > Actinopteri > Holocentriformes > Holocentridae > Myripristis > Myripristis murdjan. The sequence goes on from NC_043993.1 coordinate 34,260,793, forward strand.
GTTAGAAGTAGAGCTATAATAGTATGATAATGAATGTTGCTGTAGAGCTCACTCGCTAAAAACGAACCTTTTGAAGGGTTGCGGTCATAACGTAGATGTCAGGAAGACCAGGACTGATGCCATCGCTCGCTTAAAGCTCCGGATTTCATCGTCCTCTGATATAATCCTCAACGAACAGTCACT